>NC_092173.1:48134843-48193923 GCF_045791955.1 Oncorhynchus clarkii lewisi
TCCATCACTCCAGTATCCCTGTACCCTATACATATCTACCTCCATCACTCCAGTATCCCTGTCTCCTTCCCCCTATACATATCTACCTCCATCACTCCAGTATCCCTGCCTCCTATACATATCTACCTCCATCACTCCAGTATCCCTGTCCCCTATACATATCTACCTCCATCACTCCAGTATCCCTGTCCCCTATACATATCTACCTCCATCACTCCAGTATCCCTGTCCCCTATACATATCTACCTCCATCACTCCAGTATCCCTGTCCCCTATACATATCTACATCCATCACTCTAGTATCCCTGTCCCCTATACATATCTACATCCATCACTCCAGTATCCCTGTACCCTATACATATCTACCTCCATCACTCCAGTATCCCTGTCTCCTTCCCCCTATACATATCTACCTCCATCACTCCAGTATCCCTGTCTCCTTCCCCCTATACATATCTACCTCCATCACTCCAGTATCCCTGTCCCCTATACATATCTACCTCCATCACTCCAGTATCCCTGTACCCTATACATATCTACCTCCATCACTCCAGTATCACTGTCCCCTATACATATCTACCTCCATCACTCCAGTATCCCTGTCACCTTACCCCTATACATATCTACCTCCATCACTCCAGTATCCCTGTCTCCTATACATATCTACCTCCATCACTCCAGTATCCCTGTCCCCTATACATATCTACCTCCATCACTCCAGTATCCCTGTCTCTTTCCCCTATACATATCTACCTCCATCACTCCAGTATCCCTGTCTCCTTCCCCCTATACATATCTACCTCCATCACTCCAGCATCCCTGTCTCCTTCCCCCTATACATATCTACCTCCATCACTCCAGTATCCCTGTACCCTATACATATCTACCTCCATCACTCCAGTATCCCTGTCCCCTATACCCATCTACCTCCATCACTCCAGTATCCCTGTCCCCTATACCCATCTACCTCCATCACTCCAGTACCCTGTACCCTATACCCATCTACCTCCATCACTCCAGTATCCCTGTCCCCTATACATATCTACATCCATCACTCCAGTATCCCTGTACCCTATACATATCTACCTCCATCACTCCAGTATCCCTGTCCCCTATACATATCTACCTCCATCACTCCAGTATCCCTGTCCCCTATACATATCTACCTCCATCACTCCAGTATCCCTGTCCCCTATACATATCTACATCCATCACTCCAGTATCCCTGTCCCCTATACATATCTACCTCCATCACTCCAGTATCCCTGTCTCCTTCCCCCTATACATATCTACCTCCATCACTCCAGTATCCCTGTCCCTTATACATATCTACCTCCATCACTCCAGTATCCCTGTCCCCTATACATATCTACCTCCATCACTCCAGTATCCCTGTACCCTATACATATCTACCTCCATCACTCCAGTATCCCTGTCCCCTATACATATCTACCTCCATCACTCCAGTATCCCTGTCCCCTATACATATCTACCTCCATCACTCCAGTATCCCTGTCCCCTATACATATCTACCTCCATCACTCCAGTATCCCTGTCTCCTTCCCCCTATACATATCTACCTCCATCACTCCAGTATCCCTGTCTCCTATACATATCTACCTCCATCACTCCAGTATCCCTGTCCCCTATACATATCTACCTCCATCACTCCAGTATCCCTGTCTCCTATACATATCTACCTCCATCACTCCAGTATCCCTGTCCCCTATACCCATCTACCTCCATCACTCCAGTATCCCTGTCTCCTTCCCCCTATACATATCTACCTCCATCACTCCAGTATCCCTGTCCCCTATATATATCTACCTCCATCACTCCAGTATCCCTGTCCCCTATACATATCTACCTCCATCACTCCAGTATCCCTGTCTCCTTCCCCCTATACATATCTACCTCCATCACTCCAGTATCCATGTACCCTATACATATCTACCTCCATCACTCCAGTATCCCTGTCCCCTATACATATCTACCTCCATCACTCCAGTATCCCTGTCCCCTATACATATCTACCTCCATCACTCCAGTATCCCTGTCCCCTATACATATCTACCTCCATCACTCCAGTATCCCTGTCCCCTATACATATCTACCTCCATCACTCCAGTATCCCTGTCTCCTTCCCCCTATACATATCTACCTCCATCACTCCAGTATCCCTGTACCCTATACATATCTACCTCCATCACTCCAGTATCCCTGTCTCCTTCCCCCTATACATATCTACCTCCATCACTCCAGTATCCCTGTCTCCTTCCCCCTATACATATCTACCTCCATCACTCCAGTATCCCTGTCTCCTTCCCCCTATACATATCTACCTCCATCACTCCAGTATCCCTGTACCCTATACATATCTACCTCCATCACTCCAGTATCCCTGTCTCCTTCCCCCTATACATATCTACCTCCATCACTCCAGTATCCCTGTACCCTATACCCATCTACCTCCATCACTCCAGTATCCCTGTCCCCTATACCCATCTACCTCCATCACTCCAGTATCCCTGTACCCTATACATATCTACCTCCATCACTCCAGTATCCCTGTCTCATTCCCCCTATACATATCTACCTCCATCACTCCAGTATCCCTGTCTCCTATACATATCTACCTCCATCACTCCAGTATCCCTTCCCCCTATACATATCTACCTCCATCACTCCAGTATCCATGTACCCTATACATATCTACCTCCATCACTACAGTATCCCTGTCTCCTTCCCCCTATACATATCTACCTCCATCACTCCAGTATCCCTGTACCCTATACATATCTACCTCCATCACTCCAGTATCCCTGTCCCCTATACATATCTACCTCCATCACTCCAGTATCCCTGTACCCTATACATATCTACCTCCATCACTCCAGTATCCCTGTCCCCTATACCCATCTACCTCCATCACTCCAGTATCCCTGTACCCTATACATATCTACCTCCATCACTCCAGTATCCCTGTCTCATTCCCCCTATACATATCTACCTCCATCACTCCAGTATCCCTGTCTCCTATACATATCTACCTCCATCACTCCAGTATCCCTTCCCCCTATACATATCTACCTCCATCACTCCAGTATCCATGTACCCTATACATATCTACCTCCATCACTACAGTATCCCTGTCTCCTTCCCCCTATACATATCTACCTCCATCACTCCAGTATCCCTGTACCCTATACATATCTACCTCCATCACTCCAGTATCCCTGTCCCCTATACATATCTACCTCCATCACTCCAGTATCCCTGTACCCTATACATATCTACCTCCATCACTCCAGTATCCCTGTCCCCTATACATATCTACCTCCATCACTCCAGTATCCCTGTACCCTATACATATCTACCTCCATCACTCCAGTATCCCTGTCTCCTTACCCCTATACATATCTACCTCCATCACTCCAGTATCCCTGTCTCCTTACCCCTATACATATCTACCTCCATCACTCCAGTATCCCTGTCTCCTTCCCCCTATACATATCTACCTCCATCACTCCAGTATCCCTGTACCCTATACCCATCTACCTCCATCACTCCAGTATCCCTGTCCCCTATACATATCTACCTCCATCACTCCAGTATCCCTGTCTCCTATACATATCTACCTCCATCACTCCAGTATCCCTGTCCCCTATACCCATCTACCTCCATCACTCCAGTATCCCTGTCTCCTTCCCCCTATACATATCTACCTCCATCACTCCAGTATCCCTGTACCCTATACATATCTACCTCCATCACTCCAGTATCCCTGTCCCCTATACATATCTACCTCCATCACTCCAGTATCCCTGTACCCTATACATATCTACCTCCATCACTCCAGTATCCCTGTCCCCTATACCCATCTACCTCCATCACACCAGTATCCCTGTCCCCTATACATATCTACCTCCATCACTCCAGGATCCCTGTCTCCTTCCCCCTATACATATCTACCTCCATCACTCCAGCATCCCTGTCTCCTTCCCCCTATACATATCTACCTCCATCACTCCAGTATCCCTGTCTCCTTCCCCCTATACATATCTACCTCCATCACTCCAGTATCCCTGTCTCCTTCCCCCTATACATATCTACCTCCATCACTCCAGTATCCATGTACCCTATACATATCTACCTCCATCACTCCAGTATCCCTGCCTCCTTCCCCCTATACATATCTACCTCCATCACTCCAGTATCCCTGCCTCCTTCCCCCTATACATATCTACCTCCATCACTCCACTACCCCTCTCCTTCCCCCTATACATATCTACCTCCATCACTCCACTATCCCTGCCTCCTTCCCCCTATACATATCTACCTCCATCACTCCGCAGCTGGACTAGACCTCACCAGCAGCTGAGAACCCAATGCTTAGTGGACTAGACCTCACCAGCAGCTGAGAACCCAATGCTTAGTGGACTAGACCTCACCAACAGCTGAGAACCCAATGCTTAGTGGACTAGACCTTACCAGCAGCTAAGAACCCAATGCTTAGTGGACTAGACCTCACCAGCAGCTAAGAACCCAATGCTTAGTGGACTAGACCTCACCAGCAGCTGGACTAGACCTCACCAGCAGCTAAGAACCCAATGCTTAGTGGACTAGACCTTACCAGCAGCTGGACTAGACATCACCAGCAGCTGGACTAGACCTCACCAGCAGCTGGACTAGACATCACCAGCAGCTGGACTAGACCTCACCAGCAGCTAAGAACCCAATGCTTAGTGGACTAGACCTCACCAACAGCTGAGAACCCAATGCTTAGTGGACTAGACCTCACCAACAGCTGAGAGGTATATGAGGCAGAGGCAGAGAGGCAGAGAGAGAGGCAGAGAGAGAGGCAGGGAGGCTGTCTCCCTCTCCCCTTCCCCTCTCCCTCCCAATAATATTTTCCTGTTCCTCCCTCTGGTTGTTCCCTCCCCCTGCTCTCCCATCTCCCCTCCCCCTGTGCTCTCCCATCTCCCCTCCCCCTGTGCTCTCCCATCTCCCCTCCCCCTGTCGCCCCCCCTGTGCTCTCCCATCTCCCCTCCCCCTGTGCTCTCCCATCTCCCCTCACCCTGTGCTCTCCCATCTCCCCTCCACCTGTGCTCTCACATTTCTAATGTCATATTATGTCTATACACCCTGTGGTAACAATGTGCAAATAGTTAAAGTACAAAAGGGAAAATAAATTAACATAAATATAGGTTGTATTTACAATGGTGTTTGTTCTTCACTGGTTGACCTTTTCTCGTGGCAACAGGTCACTTTATATTGATGCTGGGATGGAACACTGTGGAATTTCACCCAATAAATACGGGAGTATATCAAAATTGGATTTGTTTTCGAATTCTTTGTGGGTCTGTGTAATCTGAGGGAAAAATGTGTCTAATATGGTCATACAATTAGGAGGTTAGGAAGTGCAGCTCAGTCTCCACCTCATTGTGTGGGCAGTGAGCACATAGCCTGTCTTCTCTTGAGAGCCAGGTCTGCCTATGGCGGCCTTTCTCAATAGCAAGGCTATGCTCACTGAGTCGAACATAGCCAATTATGGGTCAGTCACAGTGGTCAGGTATTCTGCCACTGTGTACTCTCTGTTTAGGGCCAAACAGCATTCTAGTTTGCTCTGTTTTTAGTCAATTCTTTCCAATGTGTCAAGTCTTTTTGTTTTCTCATGATTTTGGTTGTGCTACTGTCCTGGGGCTTTGTGGGGTCTGTTTGTGTTTGTGAACAGAGCCCTAGGACCAGCTTGCTTAGAGGACTTCTCCAGGTTCATCTCTTTGTAGGTGAGGGCTTTGTTCTGGAAGGTTCAGGAATCGCTTCCTTCTTGGTGGTTGTACAATTTTTCAGGATTTTTATCATTAGTGGGTATCGTCCTAATTCTGCATAATTTGGTGTTCTACGTTGTACACAGAGGATATATTTTTTGAGACTGAATGCAGAGTCTCAACTTGGTGTTGTCCCATTTTGTGAATTCTTGGTTGGTGAGCGGACCCCAGACCTCACTACCATAAAGGGCAATGGGTTCTGTACCTGATTCAGGTATTTTTAGCCAGATCCTAATTGGGGATGTTAAATTTTATGTCCCTTGTGATGTCATAGAAGGCCCTTCTTGCCTTGACTCTCAGATCGTTCACAACTTTATGGAAGTTACCTGTAGCACTGATGTTTAGGCTGAGGTATGTATAGTTTTGTGTGCTCTAGGGCAACAGTGTCTAGGTGGATTTTGTATTTGTGGTCCTGGCAACTGGACCTTTTTTGGAACACCCTTATTTTGGTTTTACTGAGATTTACTGTCAGGGCCCAGGTCTGACAGAATCTGTGCAGAAGATCTAGGTGCTGCTGTAGGCCCTACTTGGTTGGGGACAGAAGCACCAGATCATCAGCGAACAGAAAACATTTGACTACAGATTCTAGTTGGGTGAGGGTGCTGCAGACTGTTCTAGTGTCCTTGCCAATTTGTTGATATATATACACAGTACCAGTCAACATTTTGGACACACCTACTCATTCAAGGTTTTTAATTTGTTTCACTATTTTCTACATTGTAGAATAATAGCGATGACATCACAACTATGAAATAACATATGGAATCATGTCATTCTTCAAAGTAGCTACCCTTTGCCTTAACGACAGCTTTGCACTCTTGGCATTCTCTCAACCAGCTTCATGAGGTAGTCACCTGGAATGCATTCCAATTAATAGCTGTGCCTTGTTAAAAGTTAAATTGTGGAATGTCTTTCCTTCTTAATGCATTTGAGCCAATCAGTTGTGTTGTGAAAAGGTAGGGGTGGTATACAGAAGATAGCCCTATTTGGTAAAATACCAAGTCCATATCAAAGGTAGGAACAGCTCAAATAAGCAAAGAGAAATGACAGCCAATCATAAAGTTGAAGGTCAGTCAATATGGAACATTTCAAGAACTTTGAAAGTTTCTTCAAGTACAGTTGCAACAACCATCAAGTGCTATGATGAAACTGGCTCTCATGAGGACTGCCACAGGAAAGGAAGACCTAGAGTTACCTCTGCTGCAAAGGATAAGTTCATTAGAGTTAACTGGCTCTCATGAGGACTGCCACAGGAAAGGAAGACCCAGAGTTAGGGGAGAGGGTTGCAGAAGACAAGTTCATTAGAGTTACCTGCCTCAGAAATTGCAGCCCAAATAAATGCTTCACCGAGTTCAAGTAACAGACACATCTCAACATCAACTGTTCAGAGGAGACTTTGTGAATCAGTCCTTCGTGGTCGAATTGCTGCGAATAAACTACTACTAAAGGACATCAATAAGAAGAAGAGACTTTCTTGGGCCAAGAAACACAAGCAATGGACATTAGACTGGTGGAAATCTGTCCTTTGGTCTGATGAGTCCAAATTATAGATTTTTTTGGTTCCAACCGCTGTGTCTTTGAGAGACGCAGAGTAGGTGAACTTTTGATCTCCACATGTGTGGTTCTCGCCATGAAGCATGGAGGAGGAGGTATAATGGTGTAGGGGCGCTTTGCTGGTGACACTGTCCGTGATTTATTTAGAATTCAAGACACACTTAACCACAGCATTCTGCAGCGATATAACATCCCATCTGGTTTGGGCTTAGTGGGACTATCATTTATTTTTCAACAGGACAATGACCCAACACTCCTCCAGGCTGTGTCAGGGCTATTTTACCATTAAGGAGAGTGATGGAGTGCTGCATCAGATGGCCTGGCATTGACAATAAGCCAACCTCAACCCAATTGAGATGGTCTGGGATGAGTTGGACCTCAGAGTGAAGGAAATGCAGCCAACAAGTGCTCAGCATATGTGGGAACTCCTCAAATACTGCTGGAAAAGCATTCCAGGTGAAGCTGGTTGAGAGAATGCCAAGAGTGTGCAACGCTGTCATTAAAGCAAAGGGTGGCTATTTGAAGAACATAAAATATAAAATACATTTTGTTTTGTTTTAACACTTTTTTGGTTACTACATGTGTTATTTCATCGTTTTGATGTCTTCCCTATTATTCTCAAGCTGCATCCCTGTCTCACCCCATGCCCCATGTGGAAAGACATCTTTATTGTTTGCCAAATTTAAGACGTGTTGTTTGGTGTACATGGATTTTAGAACACCAGTTTCCATTGATTTATATAGCAGATCCTCCCTCATGCCAAATTGAGTCAAAAGCTTTTTTGGGAAAAAACCCCCATAACACTTTACTTTTGTTTTGGTTTGTTAGTTTGTCAGTTAGGGTGCAGGGTGAATACGTGGTCTGTCGTACGGTCATTTGGTGAAAAGACTATTTGACATTTGCTCATAATTTTCACTGAGGAAATGTACGAGTCTGCTGTTAATGATAATGCAGAGGATTTCCCCAAGGTTGCTGTTAACGTATATCCCACGGTAGTTATTGTGGACAAATGTCCCCAAATGTTCCAGGGGTGGAAAGACCTTGGATCATTGTTACTCTAACTTCCGCGACGCATATAAGGCCCTGCCCCGCCCCCCTTTCGGAAAAGCTGACCACGACTCCATTTTGTTGATCCCTGCCTACAGACAGAAACTAAAACAAGAGGCTCCCACGCTGAGGTCCGTCCAACGCTGGTCCGACCAAGCTGACTCCACACTCCAAGACTGCTTCCATCACGTGGACTGGGACATGTTTCGTATTGCGTCAGATAACAATATTGAAGAATACGCTGATTCGGTGTGCGAGTTCATTAGAACGTGCGTTGAAGATGTCGTTCCCATAGCAACGATTAAAACATTCCCTAACCAGAAACCGTGGATTGATGGCAGCATTCGTGTGGAACTGAAAGCGCGAACCACTGCTTTTAATCAAGGCAAGGTGTCTGGTAACATGACCGAATACAAACAGTGCAGCTATTCCCTCCGCAAGGCTATCAAACAAGCTAAGCGTCAGTACGGAGACAAAGTAGAATCTCAATTCAACGGCTCAGACACAAGAGGCATGTGGCAGGGTCTACAGTCAATCACGGACTACAGGAAGAAATCCAGCCCAGTCACGGACCAGGATGTCTTGCTCCCAGGCAGACTAAATAACTTTTTTGCCCGCTTTGAGGACAATACAGTGCCACTGACACGGCCTGCAACTAAAACATGCGGTCTCTCCTTCACTGCAGCCGAGGTGAGTAAAACATTTAAACGTGTTAACCCTCGCAAGGCTGCAGGCCCAGACGGCATCCCCAGCCGCGCCCTCAGAGCATGCGCAGACCAGCTGGCCGGTGTGTTTACGGACATATTCAATCAATCCCTATACCAGTCTGCTGTTCCCACATGCTTCAAGAGGGCCACCATTGTTCCTGTTCCCAAGACAGCTAAAGTAACTGAGCTAAACGACTACCGCCCCGTAGCACTCACATCCGTCATCATGAAGTGCTTTGAGAGACTAGTCAAGGACCATATCACCTCCACCCGACCTGACACCCTAGACCCACTCCAATTTGCTTACCGCCCAAATAGGTCCACAGACGATGCAATCTCAACCACACTGCACACTGCCCTAACCCATCTGGACAAGAGGAATACCTATGTAAGAATGCTGTACATCAACTACAGCTCGGCATTCAACACCATAGTACCCTCCAAGCTCGTCATCAAGCTCGAGACCCTGGGTCTCGACCCCGCCCTGTGCAACTGGGTACTGGACTTCCTGACGAGCCGCCCCCAGGTGGTGAGGGTAGGCAACAACATCTCCTCCCCGCTGATCCTCAACACTGGGGCCCCACAAGGGTGCGTTCTGAGCTCTCTCCTGTACTCCCTGTTTACCCACGACTGCGTGGCCACGCACGCCTCCAACTCAATCATCAAGTTTGCGGACGACACAACAGTGGTAGGCTTGATTACCAACAACGACGAGACGGCCTACAGGGAGGAGGTGAGGGCCCTCGGAGTGTGGTGTCAGGAAAATAACCTCACACTCAACGTCAACAAAACTAAGGAGATGATTGTGGACTTCAGGAAACAGCAGAGGGAACACCCCCCGATCCACATCGATGGAACAGTAGTGGAGAGGGTAGCAAGTTTTAAGTTCCTCGGCGTACACATCACAGACAAACTGAATTGGTCCACTCACACAGACAGCATCGTGAAGAAGGTGCAGCAGCGCCTCTTCAACCTCAGGAGGCTGAAGAAATTCGGCTTGTCACCAAAAGCACTCACAAACTTCTACAGATGCACAATCGAGAGCATCCTGTCGGGCTGTATCACCGCCTGGTACGGCAACTGCTCCGCCCTCAACCGTAAGGCTCTCCAGAGGGTAGTGAGGTCTGCACAACGCATCACCGGGGGCAAACTACCTGCCCTCCAGGACACCTACACCACCCGATGTTACAGGAAGGCCATAAAGATCATCAAGGACATCAACCACCCAAGCCACTGCCTGTTCACCCCGCTATCATCCAGAAGGCGAGGTCAGTACAGGTGCATCAAAGCTGGGACCGAGAGACTGAAAAACAGCTTCTATCTCAAGGCCATCAGACTGTTAAACAGCCACCACTAACATTGAGTGGCTGCTGCCAACACACTGACAATGACACTGACTCACTCCAGCCACTTTAATAATGGGAATTGATAGGAAATTATGTAAATATATCACTAGCCACTTTAAACAACGCTACCTTATATAATGTTACTTACCCTACATTATTCATCTCATATGCATACGTATATACTGTACTCTATATCATCGACTGCATCCTTATGTAATACATGTATCACTAGCCACTTTAACTATGCCACTTTGTTTACATACTCATCTCATATGTATATACTGTACTCGATACCATCTACTGTATCTTGCCTATGCTGCTCTGTACCATCACTCATTCATATATCCTTATGTACATATTCTTTATCCCCTTATACACTGTGTATAAGACAGTAGTTTTGGAATTGTTAGTTAGATTACTTGTTATTACTGCATTGTCGGAACTAGAAGCACAAGCATTTCGCTACACTCGCATTAACATCTGCTAACCATGTGTATGTGACAAATAAAAATTGATTTGATTTGATGTGTCTCCACTTTTGTCGGTTGGGGTGATCAGTCCTTTGTTCCAAATATTGGGGAAGATGACAGAGCTGAGGATGATGTTAAAGAGTTTTAATACCATCCTCTCGCCTCCCCCTGTCAGGTAACCCTCTCCCCTCCCCCTGCCAGGTAACCATCTCACCTCCCCCTGTCAGGTAACCCTCTCCCCTCCCCCTGTCAGGTAACCCTCTCCCCTCCCCCTGCCAGGTAACCCTCTCCCCTCCCCCTGTCTCCTGGGGGTAGAGGGCCTGTCTCCTGGGGGTAGAGGGCCTGTCTCCTGGGTGTCCCAAATGGCACCCTCTACCCTCTCCATATAGGATTCTCCCACTATTGGTCAAAAGTAGTGCACTACATAGGGAAGAGGGTGCCAATTGGGACACAACCCTGGGCTCAACATTATAACCTGACTGAACCAAACTGATTAACAGTGTTTCTGTACACACTGACTGAACCAAACTGATTAACGACACAGTGTTTCTGTACACACTGACTGAACCAAACTGATTAACAGTGTTTCTGTACACACTGACTGAACCAAACTGATTAACGACATAGTGTTTCTGTACACACTGACTGAACCAAACTGATTAACAGTGTTTCTGTACACACTGACTGAACCAAACTGATTAACGACACAGTGTTTCTGTACACACTGACTGAACCAAACTGATTAACAGTGTTTCTGTACACACTGATTGAACCAAACTGATTAACGACACAGTGTTTCTGTACACACTGACTGAACCAAACTGATTAACAGTGTTTCTGTACACACTGACTGAACCAAACTGATTAACAGTGTTTCTGTACACACTGACTGAACCAAACTGATTAACAGTGTTTCTGTACACACTGACTGAACCAAACTGATTAACAGTGTTTCTGTACACACTGACTGAACCAAACTGATTAACAGTGTTTCTGTACACACTGACTGAACCAAACTGATTAACAGTGTTTCTGTACACACTGACTGAACCAAACTGATTAACAACACAGTGTTTCTGTACACACTGACTGAACCAAACTGATTAACGACACAGTGTTTCTGTCACGACTTCTGCCGAAGTCGGTTCCTCTCCTTCTTCGGCGGTCGACGTCACCGGTCTTCTAGCCATCGCCGATCCATTTTTCATTTTCCATTTGTTTTGTCTTGTTTTCCCACACACCTGGTTTTCATTCCCTCATTACGTGTTGTGTATTTAACCCTCTGTTCCCCCCATGTCTTTGAGTGGTATTGTTTGTTGTAGTGTTTGTGCACGTTGTTGACTGGTGCGCGTCAGGTTTTATACCCATGTTGATGATTTCTTGATTCCGTTGGTTTTGTAATTAAACTGCTCCGGCTATTACGTAGTTCTGCTCTCCTGCGTCTGACTTCACAGCTACCAGTTACGCACCCCTTATAGTTTCTGTACTCACTGAGCTGTGGATCCATACATTATTGTAGTTACATACATTGCTGTACTTAGGGGCCGTTCTGGCTCGGACAAGATTTACATTCTTAATTACAAGTATTTAGTGAGCTTATAGAACACTGAATACTATTGTACTTATAAGTAGTGTACTATATAGGGAACAATAAGTACAATAGCGCCCTTAAAAGATGGCGGGGGAAGAAATGGCAGCAGTTTTACGGGAAGCCCAACCAATTGTGCCATTATGTTTTTCTTTGCGTTATTTGTAACTTATTTTGTACATAATGTTTCCGTATCTTATGGCAGGAAAGAGCTTCTGGATTTCAAGACAGCGATCACTCACCTTGGATTAGACTTAAGATTTTTTCTTAAACAAGCAGGACGCACAGGATGTACCTCAGACACCCGATAAGGCCAACATCCCCGTCATTGGCAAGAGGAAGAGACGCAGGTGTAGAGGGCACAGGGCGGGGCGCCTCGTAAGGATCCGCCGACGGCGAGTGGGAAATCTGCCTTTACATTACTTGCTAACGTACAATCATTGGACAATAAATTAGACAAGGTACGATCACGAATATCCTACCAACGGGACATTAAAAACTCTAAAATCTTATGATTCACGGAATAGTGGCTGAATGATGACACGGATATTCAGCTGGCGGGATATACGCTGCACCGGCTAGATAGAACAGCCGGTAAGATGAGGGGGGGGCAGTGTGTGCATATTTGTAACAACAGCTGATGCACAAAATCGAAGGAAGTCTCTAGATTTTGCTCGCCTGAAGTAGAGTATCTTATGATAAACTGTAGACCACACTATTTGCCAAGAGAGTTTTCATCTATACTTTCGTGGCTGTTTATTTACCACCATTGACAACAAGCAAAAATTAAAGCAGGAAGCACCAGTGACTCGATCAATAAAAAAATGGTCAGATGAAGCAGATGCTAAACTACAGGACTGTTTTGCTAGAACAGACTGGAACATGTTCCGGGATTCCTCCGATGGCATTGGGGAGTACACCACATCAGTCACTGGCTTTATCAATAAGTGCATAGAGGACGTCGTCCCCACGGTGACCGTACGTACATACCCCAACCAGAAGCCATGGAGCTGCCGCTTTCAATGAGCGGGACTCTAACCCGGAAGCCATGGAGCTGCTGCTTTCAAGGAGAGGGACTCTAACCCGGAAGCTTATAAGAAATCCCCTATGCCCTCTGATGAACCATCAAACAGGCAAAGCGTCAATACAGGGCTAAGATTGAATCATACATCTGACGCTCGTCGGATGTGGCACGGCTTGCAAACCATTACAGACTACAAAGGGAAGCACAGCCGAGAGCTGCCCAGTGACATGAGCCTACCAGACGAGCTAAATCACTTCTATGCTCGCTTCGAGGCAAGCAACACTGTGGCATGCACGAGAGCATCAGCTGTTCCGGATGACTGTGTGATCACGCTCTACGTAGCCGACGTGAGTAAGACCTTTAAACAGGTTACCATACACAAGGACGTGGGGCCAGACGGATTACCAGGACGTGTAATGCGAGCATTCACTGACCAACCGGCAAGTGTCTTCACTGACATTTTCAACCTCTCCCTGTCCGAGTCTGTAATACCAACATGTTTCAATTAGACCACCATAGTCCCCGTGCCCCAAAACACTAAGGCAACCTGCCTGAATGACTTCAGACCCGTTGCACTCACGTCTGTCGCCATGAAGTACTTTGAAAGGCTGGTCATGGCTCACATCAACACCATTATCCCAGAAACCCCAGACCCACTCCAATTTGCATACCGCCCAAAACAGATCCACAGATGATGCAATCTCTATTGCATTCCACACTGCCCTTTCCCACCTGGACAAAAGGAACACCTATGTGAGAATGTTATTCATCGACTACAGCTCAGCGTTCAACATCATAGTACCCTCAAAGCTCATCACTAAGCTAAGGATCCTGGGACTAAACACCTCCATCTGCAACTGGATCCTGGACTTCCTGACGGGCCGCCCCCAGGTGGTAAGGGTAGGTAACAACATGTCTGCCACTCTGATCCTCAACACAGAGGCCCCTCAGGGGTGCGTGCTCAGTCCCCTTCTGTACTCCCTGTTCACCCACGACTGCGTAGCCAAGCACGACTCCAACACCATCATTAAGTTTGCTGACGACACAACAGTGGTAGGCCTGATCACCGATAATGACGAGACAGCCTATAGGGAGGAGGTCAGATTTGGCATGGGTCCTCAGATCCTCAAAAGGCTCTACAGCTGCAACATTGAGAGCATCCTGACTGGTTGCATCACTGCTTGGTATGGCAACTGCTCGGCCTTTGATTGCAAGGCACTACAGAGGGTAGTGAGTACGGCCCAGTACATCACTGGGGCAAAGCTGCCTGCCATCCAGGACCTCTACACCAGGCGGTGTCAGAGGAAGGCCCTAAAAAATTGTCAAAGACCCCAGCCACCCCAGTCATAGACTGTTCTCTCTACTACCGCATGGCAAGCGGTACCGGAGTGCCAAGTCTAGGACAAAAAGGCTTCTCAACAGCTTCTACCCCCAAGCCATAAGACTCCTGAACAAATGGCTATCCGGACTATTTGCATTGTGTCCCCCCCCAACCCCTCTTTTTACGCTGCTGCTACTCTCTGTTTATCTTATGTGCATAGTCACTTTAACTATACATTCATGTACATACTACCTCAATTAGCCAGACTAACCGGTGCCTGTATATAGCCTATCTACTGTATATAACCTCTCTGTTATTATTATTAGTTAGCCAGACTAACCGGTTTACTGTATATAAACTCTCTGTTATTTTTATTAGTTAGCCAGACTAACCGGTGCCTGTATATAACCTCTCTACTGTATATAAACTCTCTGTTATTATTATTAGTTAGCCAGACTAACCGGTGCCTGTATATAACCTCTCTACTGTATATAAACTCTCTGTTATTATTATTAGTTAGCCAGACTAACCGGTGCCTGTATATAACCTCTCTACTGTATATAAACTCTCTGTTATTATTATTAGTTAGCCAGACTAACCGGTGCCTGTATATAACCTCTCTACTGTATATAAACTCTCTGTTATTATTATTAGTTAGCCAGACTAACCGGTGCCTGTATATAACCTCTCTACTGTATATAAACTCTCTGTTATTATTATTAGTTAGCCAGACTAACCGGTGCCTGTATATAACCTCTCTACTGTATATAACCTCTCTGTTATTATTATTAGTTAGCCAGACTAACCGGTGCCTGTATATAACCTCTCTACTGTATATAACCTCTCTGTTATTATTATTAGTTAGCCAGACTAACCGGTGCCTGTATATAACCTCTCTACTGTATATAAACTCTCTGTTATTATTATTAGTTAGCCAGACTAACCGGTGCCTGTATATAACCTCTCTACTGTATATAACCTCTCTGTTATTATTATTAGTTAGCCAGACTAACCGGTGCCTGTATATAACCTCTCTACTGTATATAACCTCTCTGTTATTATTATTAGTTAGCCAGACTAACCGGTGCCTGTATATAACCTCTCTACTGTATATAACCTCTCTGTTATTATTATTAGTTAGCCAGACTAACCGGTGCCTGTATATAACCTCTCTACTGTATATAACCTCTCTGTTATTATTATTAGTTAGCCAGACTAACCGGTGCCTGTATATAACCTCTCTACTGTATATAACCTCTCTGTTATTATTATTAGTTAGCCAGACTAACCGGTGCCTGTATATAACCTCTCTACTGTATATAACCTCTCTGTTATTATTATTAGTTAGCCAGACTAACCGGTGCCTGTATATAACCTCTCTACTGTATATAACCTCACTGTTATTATTATTAGTTAGCCAGACTAACCGGTGCCTGTATATAACCTCTCTACTGTATATAACCTCTCTGTTATTATTATTGGGCCTTCATTTCACTGTATTAGGTTTCACGTGACAACCTTTGATTTGAAGTAGTCAGTAGTAACGGTAAAAAGGATTCTTCTACATGCGTAAATAAATAATAATAACATAAATGAAGAAGTGACCAAAAAATGAGTGGACAAATATTTAATAATGACCCCTCCCCTCCTTTAATAATGATTAATTAATTAATAAACCCCTCCCAAAAAGTGACAAAAATTGAAAAAGTGAGTATTATTGTCATATGTAAAACAGTACATCCAAAAGTGGTTCCCCATCCAGAGAGTTAAGAACTGATGTCAGAGATGGGAGACAGATCAGTCAGAGAAGGTTTTTGGAATGAGTTGCTTCGTTAGTGAGCCTGCCTGCTGATATGAGCCCCTCCACCCCAACAAAGAGAAACTTAAAGTCACAGTAGGGTCACATGGATTGGGCCAGTAATCTCTCTTGATGATGTCCTGCTGATGTAGAGTCCAGTCAGGCATACCGGGAAAGGAAGAGGTGATCAGTCTGATTAGATCTGACCTCCCTAAGAAAGAAAGAGAGAAAGAATGAAAGAAAGAAAGAAAGAGAGAAAGAGAGAAAGAGAGAAAGAAAGAAAGAAAGAAAGAAAGAAAGAAAGAAAGAAAGAAAGAAAGAAAGAAAGAAAGAAAGAAAGAAAGAAAGAAAGAAAGAAAGAAAGAAAGAGAGAGGAAGGAAGAGAATAAGGCCTATACCAGCTAATTATCAAAATCCAGAAAAGAGCTGTTAAATTCTACAACCACCTAAAAGGAAGCGATTCCCAAACCTTCCATAACAAAGCCATCACCTACAGAGAGATGAACCTGGAGAAGAGTCCCCTAAGCAAGCTGGTCCTGGGGCTCTGTTCACAAACACAAACAGACCCCACAGAGCCACAGGACAGCAACACAATTAGACCCAACCAAATCTTGAGAAAACAAAAAGATAATTACTTGACACATTGGAAAGAATTAACAACAAAACAGAGCAAACTAGAATGCTATTTGGCCCCAAACCGAGAGTACACAGTGGCAGAATACCTGACCACTGTGACTGACCCAACATTTAAGGAAGGCTTTGATTATGTACAGGTTTATTGAGGATTGCCTTGCTATTGAGAAAGGCTGCCAAAGGCAGACCTGGCTCCCAGGAGAAGACAGGCTATGTGCACACTGCCCACACAATGAGGTGGAAACTGAGCTGCACTTCCTAACCTCCTAATTGTATGACCATATTAGAGACACATATCAGATTACACAGAGCCACAAAGAGTTTGAAAACAAACCCAAATTTGATAAACTCCAATATCTACTGGGTGAAATTCTACAATGTTTCATCATAGCAGCAATATTTGTGATCTGTTGCCACAAGAAAAGGTCAACCAGTGAAGAACATTGTAAATACAACCCATATTTATGTTTATTTATTTTATTTTATTTTCCCTTGAATACTTTAATTATTTTCACATCGTTACAACACTGTATACATAATATACATAATATGACATTTGTAATGTCTTCATTCTTTATTACACTTTTGTGAGTGTAATATTTGCTGTTCATTTTTATTGTTTATTTCACTTTTGTTTATTTTCTATTTCACTTACTTTGGCAACGTAAACATATTTCCCATGACAATAAAGACCTTCAACTGAGAGAGATTCACCGGTCCCAGGCTTGGCTAGTCTACTGAAACAGGGACCGGTCCCAGGCTTGGCTAGTCTACTGAAACAGGGACCGGTCCCAGGCTTGGCTAGTCTACTGAAACAGGGACCGGTCCCAGGCTTGGCTAGTCTACTAAAACAGGGACCGGTCCCAGGCTTGGCTAGTCGACTGAAACAGGGACCGGTCCCAGGCTTGGCTAGTCTACTGAAACAGGGACCAGTCCCAGGCTTGGCTAGTCTGCTGAAACAGGGACCGGTCCCAGGCTTGGCTAGTCTACTGAAACAGGGACCGGTCCCAGGCTTGGCTAGTCTACTGAAACAGGCTTGACTAGCAGGTAGGCAGAGAAGAAGGCAGGCAGAGAAGAAGGCAGGCAGAGAAGAAGGCAGGCAGAGAGGAAGCCAGGCAGAGAGAAAATCAGGCAGGCAGACAGATTAAGGAAGGCAGACAGAGAGGAAGGCAGGCAGAGAGGAAGGCAGGCAGAGAGGCAGGCAGGCAGAGAGGTAGGCAGGCAGAGAGGCAGGCAGGCAGAGAGGCAGGCAGGCAGAGAGGCAGGCAGGCAGAGAGGCAGGCAGGCAGAGAGGCAGCCAGGCAGAGAGGCAGGCAGGCAGAGAGGCAGGCAGGCAGAGAGGAAGGCTGGCAGAGAGGTAGGCAGGCAGAGAGGAAGGCAGGCAGAGAGGCAGGCAGGCAGAGAGGAAGGCTGGCAGAGAGGTAGGCAGGCAGAGAGGCAGGCAGGCAGAGAGGAAGGCAGGCAGAGAGGTAGGCAGGCAGAGAGGAAGGCAGGCAGAGAGGCAGGCAGGCAGAGAGGAAGGCTGGCAGAGAGGTAGGCAGGCAGAGAGGAAGGCAGGCAGAGAGGCAGGCAGAGAGGAAGGCAGAGAGGTAGGCAGGCAGAGAGGTAGGCAGGCAGAGAGGAAGGCAGGCAGAGAGGCAGGCAGAGAGGAAGGCAGACAGAGAGGAAGGCGTTACCTACATCAGGATTTTGGTAAACATAGCTCTGGCTTTCCCACAGTCCCATTTGTGTACAGAGGCTCTGTGTTTGCGTCTCTGTGTGTGTGTGTGTGTGTGTCTGTCTGTGGAGTGGTCAATAAACCTAAAGTATGACAAACACAAACCTGCTCCAAATGAGGCCTCATTCACACAGAACCAAGGCACACAGTTCAACCTGCACGGCTTAATACATTTCAAAATCACTAAAATAGAAAAGTTCATTCATCATTTTCCCTATTTGAATAATAAGTCAATTCATTATTGCTAAATGCTTTATAAATAGCTAACCTGTGTGTGTTTGTGTGTTGTAACAAATGGACAAATTAAGTTGTATTGTATGCAGGACCAGCCCCAGGCATAAGCAACATGAATGGTCGCTTAGGGCCCCCGGTCAACTAGGGGGCCCCCATCCACTAGGGGAACCGGTCCCAGTGAACTTACTATTGTGAGTATACTAGAATACACCAGTAGTTTCTCTTGTCATATCAGTCACTCAAATAGCGGCCTACCGAGTGGCGCAGCGGTCTGAGGTACTGCATCTCAGTGCCAGGAGCGTCACCACAGACCCTGGTTCAGAGGTCTAAGGCACTGCATCTCAGTGCCAGGAGCGTCACTACAGACCCTGTTTCAGCGGTCTAAGACACTGCATCTCAGTGCCAGGAGCGTCACCACAGACCCTGGTTCCATTACAGGCTGTATCACAACCGGCCGTGATTGGGAGTCCCATAGGGCGGCGCACAATTGGCCCAGCGTCATCCGGGTTAGGCCGCCATTGAAAATTAAAAAAGACTTGCCTAGTTAAATAAAGGTTAAACGTAACATAAAATATATATATAAAAGTCAGTTAACAACTTTTACATTGGTAGTTAGTCAAGAGGCCAGCTATCTAAACTAATAATGGGGGCGTACCGACCGGACATGCAGGGCCCTGATTTCCAGGGGGACGTGCACAAGTCCCTCCTGCAGCAGGTGGTCATGACGATGGTCATTATGGTCAAACAATTCTATTTTTGTTTCATCAGACCAGAGGACATTTCTCCAAAAAGTACGATCTTTGTCCCCATGTGCAGTTGCAAACCACAGTCTGGCTTTTTAATGGCAGTTTTGGAGCAGTGGATTCTTCCTTGCTGAGCAGCCTTTCAGGTTATGTCGATATAGGACTCGTTTTACTGTGGATATAGATACTTTTGTACCTGTTTCCTCCAGCATCTCCACAAGGTCCTTTGCTGTTGTTCTGGGATTGATTTGCACTTTTCGCACCAAAGTACGTTAATCTCTAAGAGACAGAACGCATCTCCTTCCTGAGCGGTATGACGACTGTGTGTCCCATGGTGTTTATACTTGCATACTATTGGTTGTACAGATGAACGTGGTACTTTCAGTCATTTGGAAATTGCTCCCAAGGATCAACCAGACTTGTGGAGGTGTACAATTTTTTACTGAGGTCATTGTCCTGTTGGAAGGGGAACCCTCACCCCAGTCTGAGGTCCAGACCGCTCTGGAGCAGGTTTTCATCAAGGATCTCTGTACTTTGCTCAGTTCATCTTTCCCTCAATCCAGACTAGTCTCCCAGTCCCTGCCGCTGAAAGACATCCCCACAGCATGATTATGCCACCACCATGCTTCACCGTAGGGATGGTGCCAGGTTTTCTCCAGACATGATTATGCCACCACCATGCTTCACCGTAGGGATGGTGCCAGGTTTGCTCCAGACATGATTATTCCACCACCATGCTTCACCGTAGGGATGGTGCCAGGTTTGCTCCAGACATGATTATGCCACCACCATGCTTCACCGTAGGGATGGTGTCAGGTTTCCTCCAGAAGTGACGCTTGGCATTCAGGGTAAATATTTAAATATTGGTTTAATCAGACCAGAGAATCTTGTTTCTCATGG
This sequence comes from Oncorhynchus clarkii lewisi, assembly GCF_045791955.1. NCBI lineage: Eukaryota > Metazoa > Chordata > Actinopteri > Salmoniformes > Salmonidae > Oncorhynchus > Oncorhynchus clarkii. The sequence continues at coordinate 48,155,754 of NC_092173.1, forward strand.
TCTGAGAGTCTTTAGGTGACTTTAGGCAAACTCCAAGCAGGCTATAATGTGTATTTTACTGAGGAGTGGCTTCCGTCTGGCCACTCTACCATAAAGGCCTGATTGATGGAGTACTGCAGAGATGGTTGTCCAAAATATGGGTAAAATACAGTATGTTAAAAAGTTGAATCCTCTAAGAAAATGGTCAGAACATCATGTCTCATAATCTGTTCAACAGTTATTGGAGTTTTTAGCCTTTTAGGATGACCAGATTAGGGTGACTAAAGGCCACATAAATCAATGCCGTGTGAAATGACCTTCTGTCAACTAGGCTGTGTGCAATCAATGACGTATGCTCTCAATGGGATTTGATAGGAGTGAAGCCAAATCCAAGATGGCTTCCATTGACACTTGTTTTATTTTTTGGTGTGCCAGGACCATTCACAGTTGAGCTCGCTCAGTTTAGCTCAACTCTGATTGGCGAATTTTTTAAAATGTTTTTTTTTTTTTTTGTCAAGGGATGCCAGACGCTCGCTGGCTTCCCTTGCCTTCAACTGCTACGGGTGGAAACAATGTCCTACTCGTTCGGACCAGACAGTTTCAGATAGACGGTCTACAAACAGAGAGACAGAGGGGCCCTGTTTATCGCTCTCTGATGATTTCTCCTGTGAGATACATTTCAGCCTCTTGTGAAATGAAGGAAAATTATGAAACTAAATATTTGTTATTTTTGTACATTTTTTGGCGAAGCCTGGCTTCCCTTGGTATCCATCAATACATGCCACTGAATGTATTAGACTATGAAACCCAACTTTAGCTATAACGATTCAGCACATTGTCTTGGTAAAAAGTATTTTATAACATAAGGAAGTGAAATTTAAATCCACAAAGCACGTTTTCACCCACTGTGAGCAGTGTGGGAGGACACCCTACATATAGACTAGCAGTTGAGCCAGGAGAAGATGTGAATGAGGCAGGTCATAAATGAAGATGTGAATGAGGCAGGTCATAAATGAAGAGGTGAATGAGGCAGGTCATATATGAAGAGGTGAATGAGGCAGGTCATATATGAAGATGTGAATGAGGCAGGTCATAAATGAAGATGTGAATGAGGCAGGTCATATAAGCTTATATAAGTCAGAACCCATTGTCTACACCAGACCACAAAGTAGCCTAACAATCCTTAGAAACAGCTTATATAAGTCAGAACCCATTGTCTACACCAGACCAGCATGGTTCAAGACCAGCATGTATTATTTGATTTTTGAAATGTAAAATGGACTATGTGTCTCCAATCAGAAGGCAGTTGTTTGACCCCTGGGTGGGGTCACAGAATAGCTGCACCCTCCAGGCCTTACACTCCCTTAAACCCTGTGTGTCCCAAATGGCACCCTATTCCCTATGTAGTGCCCCTATGGGGGGGACACAAGTAGTGCAGTATGTAGGGAATAGGGTGCCATTTGGGAGGTAACCCAGGGCTTCCCATAGTTTCCCATGGAGAGTAGATCCCTGTAGGCTGTATTTAATAAGCCAGAGGAAGCATTGATTAGCCCTTCTATTCCAGTAGAGCAGCTCATTTAGATTCCTTCATTAGTTTATGACCCTGCCCTGCCCTGCCCCCCACCACCACCACATCTACCCCTGGTGTGGCCTGCTAGCCAGCCCTGCCCCCCCACCACCACGTCTACCCCTGGTGTGGCCTGCTAGCCAGCCCTGCCCCCCACCACCACGTCTACCCCTGGTGTGGCCTGCTAGCCTGCCCTGCCCCCCACCACCACGTCTACCCCTGGTGTGGCCTGCTAGCCAGCCCTGCCCCCCTTCTCCACCCTAGTCCTGAAAGCCCTGACCCCGATCCCACCTCCACCCTGCCCCCCATCCCACCACCACAACTACTACTACCACCACCACCAAACAAGGTGACGCCACCTCCCCCTCCCCTCCCCCCTCCCCTCCCCCCTGCCCTCCCCCTCCCCCTGCCCTCCCCCTGCCCTCCACCCTGACGGTGTAAATCAAAGACCACTGCTGGAAGAAAGAACAGGAAACACACCATGTTGACATTTTCCCAATGGCTCCCTCTTTCCCTTTCCTTCTCTCCCCCTCTCCTTCTCTCCCTCTCCTTCTCTCCCCCTCTCCTTCTCTCCCCCTCTCCTTCTCTCCCTCTCTCCTTCTCTCCCTCTCTCCTTCTCTCCCTCTCTCCTTCTCTCCCCCTCTCCTTCTCTCCTTCTCTCCCCCTCTCCTTCTCTCCCCCTCTCCTTCTCTCCTTCTCTCCTTCTCTCCCCCTCTCCTTCTCTCCTCTCTCCTTCTCTCCCCCTCTTTCCCTCTCCTTCTCTCTCCCTCTCGCCCTCTCGCCCTCTGCTTCTCTCTCCCTCTCCTTCTCTCCCCCTCCCTCTCTCCCCCCTCCCTCTCTCCCTCTCTCCTTCTCTCCCTCTCCTTCTCTCCCTCTTTCCCTCTCCTTCTCTTCCCCTCTCCCTCTTTCCCTCTCCTTCTCTCCCCCTCTCCATCTTTCCCTCTCCTTCTCTCCCCCTCTTTCTCTCCCCCTCTCCTTCTCTCCCCCTTTCCCTCTCCTTCTCTCCCCCTCTCCCTCTCCTTCTCTCCCCCTCTCCTTCTCTCCCCCTTTCCCTCTCCTTCTCTCCCTCTTTCTCCTTATCTCCCCCTCTCCCCCTCTCCCTCTTTCCCTCTCCTTCTCTACCCCCTTTCACTCTCCTTCGCTCCCCCTCTCCCTCTTTCCCTCTCCTTCTCTCCCCCTCTCCCTCTCCCTCTCTACCCCTCTCCTTCTGTCCCCCTTTCCCTCTCCTTCTCTCTCTTTTTCTCTTTCCCTCTCCTTTTCCCTCTTTCCCTCTCCTTCTCTCCCTCTTTCTCTTTCCCTCTCCTTCTCCCTCTTTCCCTCTCCTTCTCTCCCTCTTTCCCCCTCTCCCTCTCATTCTCTCCCCCTCTCCTTCTCTCCTCCTTTCCCTCTCCTTCGCTCCCCCTCTCCCTCTTTCCCTCTCCTTCTCTTTCCCTCTCCCTCTTTCCCTCTCCCTCTTTCCCTCTCCTTCTCTCCCCCTTTCCCTCTCCTTTGCTCCCCCTCTCCCTCTTTCCCTCTCCCCCTCTCCCCCTTTCCCTCTCCTTCTCTCCCCCTCTCCCTCTCCTTCTCTCCCCATCTTTCTCTCAATGGAATTTATTGGCATGGGAAACACATGTTTACAAATCAAATGTTATTTGTCACATGCGCCGAAAACAACAGGTGTAGTAGACCTTACAGTGAAATGCTGAATACAACAGGTGTAGTAGACCTCACAGTGAAATGCTGAATACAACAGGTGTAGTAGACCTTACAGTGAAATGCTGAATACAACAGGTGTAGTAGACCTTACAGTGAAATGCTGAATACAACAGGTGTAGTAGACCTTACAGTGAAATGCTGAATACAACAGGTGTAGTAGACCTTACCGTGAAATGCTGAATACAACAGGTGTAGTAGACCTTACAGTGAAATGCTGAATACAACAGGTGTAGTAGACCTTACAGTGAAATGCTGAATACAACAGGTGTAGTAGACCTTACAGTGAAATGCTTACTTACAAGCCCTTAGGCTATATACAGGGTATTACGGTACAGAGTCAATCTGGAGGCTATATACAGGGTATTACGGTACAGAGTCAATGTGGAGGCTATATACAGGGTATTACGGTACAGAGTCAATCTGGAGGCTATATACAGGGTATTACGGTACAGAGTCAATCTGGAGGCTATATACAGGGTATTACGGTACAGCGTCAATGTGGAGGCTATATACAGGGTATTACGGTACAGAGTCAATCTGGAGGCTATATACAGGGTATTACGGTACAGAGTCAATCTGGAGGCTATATACAGGGTATTACGGTACAGAGTCAATCTGGAGGCTATATACAGGGGGTACCGGTACAGAGTCAATGTGGAGGCTATATACAGGGTATTACGGTACAGAGTCAATGTGGAGGCTATATACAGGGTATTACGGTACAGAGTCAATCTGGAGACTATATACAGGGGGTACTGGTACAGAGTCAATGTGGAGGCTATATACAGGGTATTACGGTACAGAGTCAATCTGGAGGCTATATACAGGGGGTACTGGTACAGAGTCAATGTGGAGGCTATATTCAGGGTATTATGGTACAGAGTCAATCTGGAGGCTATATACAGGGTATTACGGTACAGAGTCAATGTGGAGGCTATATACAGGGTATTATGGTACAGAGTCAATCTGGAGGCTATATACAGGGTATTATGGTACAGAGTCAATGTGGAGGCTATATACAGGGTATTACGGTACAGAGTCAATCTGGAGGCTATATACAGGGTATTACGGTACAGAGTCAATGTGGAGGCTATATACAGGGTATTACGGTACAGAGTCAATCTGGAGGCTATATACAGGGGGTACCAGTACAGAGTCAATGTGGAGGCTATATACAGGGTATTATGGTACAGAGTCAATCTGGAGGCTATATACAGGGTATGACGGTACAGAGTCAATCTGGAGACTATATACAGGGGGTACTGGTACAGAGTCAATGTGGAGGCTATATACAGGGTATTATGGTACAGAGTCAATCTGGAGGCTATATACAGGGTATTACGGTACAGAGTCAATGTGGAGGTTATATACAGGGTATTACGGTACAGAGTCAATGTGGAGGCTATACACAGGGGGTACTGGTACAGAGTCAATGTGGAGGCTATATACAGGGGGTACCGGTACAGAGTCAATGTGGAGGCTATATACAGGGGATACCGGTACAGAGTCAATTTGGAGGCTATATACAAGGGGTACCGGTACAGAGTCAGTGTGTGGGGGTACAGGTTAGTCGAGGTCATTTGTAAAGTAGAAACAGCGGGTAGCAGCAGTGTAAAAACAAAAGGGAGGGGGGGGGGGGGGGGGTACATGTAAATAGTCCGGGTGGCCATTTGATTAATTGTCTGATGGCTTGAGGGTAGAAGATGTTAAGTAGGATTTTGTTCCTAGACTTGGCGTTCCGGTAGCAGAGAGATCAGTCTATGACTTGTTTTTTGGGCCTTCCTCTGACACCACCTGGTATAGGCCTGGTATCGGCCTGGTATCGGCCTGGTATAGGCCTGGTATAGGCCTGGTATCGGCCTGGTATAGGCCTGGTATCGGCCCGGTATCGGCCCGGTATAGGCCCGGTATAAGCCCGGTATAAGCCCGGTATAGGCCCGGTATCGGCCCGGTATCGGCCCGGTATAGGCCCGGTATAGGCCCGGTATAGGCCCGGTATCGACCCGGTATCGGCCCGGTATAGGCCCGGTATAGGCCCGGTATATAGGCCCGGTATCGGCCCGGTATAGGCCCGGTATAGGCCCGGTATCGGCCCGGTATCGGCCCGGTATAGGCCCGGTATCGGCCCGGTATAGGCCCGGTATAGGCCCGGTATAGGCCCGGTATATGCCCGGTATAGGCCCGGTATCGGCCCGGTATCGAGGTCCTGGATGTCAAGAAGTGAAATAGAAAAGAAACAAAAAGACAATTAAAATGTACAGGAACCATGACACTCACAAAAGTTTCCAGATGCTATATTATTGGTCATGTTGTAACAACGTGCAAATAGTTAAAGTACACAGGGGAAAATAAATAAACATAAATATGGGTTGTATTTACAATTATGTTTTGTTCTTCACTGGTTGACCTTTTCTTGTGGCAACAGGTCACATCTTGCTGCTGTGATGGCAAACTGGTATTTCACCCAGTATATTTGGGAGTTTATCAAAATTGGGTTTGTTTTCTAATTCTTTGTGGATCTGTGTAATCTGAGGGAAAAATGTGTCTCTAATATGGTCATACATTGGGCAGGAGGTTAGGAAGTGCAGCTCAGTTTCCACCTCATTTTGTGGGCAGTGAGCACATAGCCTGTCTTCTCTTGAGAGCCATGTCTGCCTACGACAGCCTTTCTCAATAGCAAGACTGTGCTCACTGAGTCTGTACATAGTCAAAGCTTTCCTTAAATTTGGGTCAGTGACAGTGGTCAGGTATTCTGCCGCTGTGTTCTCTCTGTTTAGGGCCAAATAGCATTCTAGTTTGCTCTGTTTTTTTGTTGATTATTTCCCATGTGTCAAGTAATTATCTGTTTGTGAATATGGTGAATATATAATATAATCTATGGTGAATATATAATATAATCTATGGTGAATATATAATATAATCTATGGTGAATATATAATATAATCTATGGTGAATATATAATATAATCTATGGTGAATATATAATATAATCTATGGTGAATATATAATATAATCTATGGTGAATATATAATATAATCTATGGTGAATATATAATATAATCTATGGTGAATATATAATATAATCTATGGTGAATATGTGATCTGTCATAATTTGGTAAAAAGCCAATTTGCTAATTTGCTCGTATATTGTTTTCACTGAGGAAATGTACGAGTCTGCTGTTAATGATAATGCAGAGGATTTTTCCCAAGGTTGCTGTTAACGTATATCCCACGGTAGTTATTGGTAGTTATTGGGGTTGAATTTGTTTCCACTTTTGTGGAGATCAGACCTTGGTTCCAAATATTGGGGAAGATGCCAGAGCTGAGGATGATGTTAAAGCGTTCCAAGTTTAGCCAATTGAAATTTGTGGCCTGTATATTTTATCATTTCATTTAGGATACCATCAACCCCACAGGCCTCTTTGGGTTGGAGGGTTTGTAGTTTGTCCTGTAGTTCATTCAATGTAATTGGAGAATCCAGTGGGTTCTGGTAGTCTTTAATAATTGATTATAAGATGTGTAATTGATCATGTGTATGTATTAGCTGTTTGTTCTTCGTTGTAGAGCCAATCAGACTGGAGAAGTGGTTGATCTCCATTTTGAATAGATCTTTGTGTTGTTGTTTGTTTAGTGTTTTCCAATTTTCCCAGAAGCGGTTAGATTCTATGGATTCTTCAATTACATTGATTTCTGACGTGCTGTTCCTTCTTTTTTCTTAGTGTATTTCTGTATTGTTTTAGTGATTCACCAAAGTGAAGGCTCAGGTTCTGAGTTTCTGTGGTTTTGGTTGGATAAGTTTCTCAATTCCCTTCTTAGGTTTTTTGAACCATGTCATTGTTGTTCATTTTCTTAGGTAATTTTGTCTCTCTCTTCCTCTCTCCCCCCCCCCCCTCTCCCTCCCTCAGGACTGCTGTGGGGGTTTATAATGAAACCAGCAAGACAAACTCGGAACAAGAGGCAGGAGACTGCTCACTCACTATCACTCATTCAGCAAATACAACTACATCCCCCGCTGACAGAACCAAACTGTGACAAAACTATAGTCAATGCTGTCTGTTCTCAGTGTTCTGTTGCTGTAAGAGCCCTAGGTTGCTTCCCAAATGGTACCCTATTCCCTATGTAGTGCACTACTTTTGACCAGTATGCACTACTTAGGGAACAGGGTACCATTTGGGACTCATGCAGTATCTAGTCAAATAACAACGCTACTAAGAACTTACTATATCTTCTATAACATCTAATTCAACTAAATACCAAGTCCATGTGTTTATCTCCTAGACGTCCATGTTGTCCTCTCTCTTTACACCAGTGGAGATCGGTGCCGTTTAAGATTAGGGAATACCATTTTTTTCATTTTTTAAACAAGCAATGTCCTTATTTATATTACAGCACATCGGATGACTGTCATTCATATTCCATTCAAATCACATTTTTATTTGTCAAATGCTTGGGCCCTTCCCAACAACTTCAGAGAGAAAGACAATAGAGATGTAGTAGGCAAGTAAAACAAGTCATAATGAAAGTAGTAACATGATGAGTAATAATAACTACCGTGCCTTTCATAGAGATATGTCTGTATTTCATTTTCAATACATTTTTCACAAAATGTTTAAAAAACAAAAACATGTTTTCACTTTGTTATTATGGTGTGTAGAGAAAAATCATCTCTGGAATCCATGTTGAATTCTGTAACACAACAACACGGCTGATGAATACGTTCTGAATACGTTCTGAAGGCCAACTGAGGTTTCACCCAGTTCAATGTAACAGGTTTAGGCTACTACATGATACTAGAATGTTCCCCTGTACCCATCATGAGGTCGCTACAACCTAGCCTAGGAATGAAAGATTACAACATATTGGATGACTCTCATTCATATTCCATTCACCCAGTTCAATGTAGCAGGTTTAGGTTACTACATGATACTAGAATGTTCCCCTGTACCCATCATGAGGTTCATACAACCTAGCCTAGGAATTAAAGATTATAACGTAGGTCGAGAGACAAACAGGAGCCAAGTAGTCAAGGTGACAGACAGTGACAAATTCAATACCAACTTGCAGACTCTTACCTGCATCTAGCTGATCTAGGGTGTAATCATTAGAACAAACATTTTTGTTTTGCAACTAAAACAAGTTTATTTATTGAACAAATTCAGGTAGGTCCATCCCCGTTTCATTCTGTTTAAGAAACGTTTAGCAAAATAATAGGTGGAATGAATACACCCCTGATCACAGTTCCCTTTTATAGCAGCCACATACAGCATCATCACTTTGCTAGTTGTATAATTCCTTCTCGCGTCTCCTTTCACCTTTTCCTTTTGCTTGTGGACTTCAGTGCACAACACAACAGCTGTCTGTGACCAGGGGAAAAAACCTCTCCAAGCCAAACCTTCATATCATAACCGCTAACCGCTACACAACCTACATCGTTGTTACCATATTAACGTTATAGTCACCAAACTAGAACTAACGCTTTAGTAAACCCAAAATCCAATCCCATGTGTACAATCAAAAAGTACAACGTACAGCAAGCAGTTTAGCAGTTACACCGGCAGTTACACCGGCAGTTACACCGGCATTTACACCGGCGGGCCCCGGCGGCAATAAATAAATAAAACGGAAAGCTTACCTTGACTTGGAAGAGTTCCAGTGTTGGACAGCCTGGTAGCTACCATAAACACCATTCCACTCTGTTTGAGTGAGATTGTTGAGTAGGCTAGCTAGCTAGCTAAGTATGCTAAACTTAGTTAGCTAAACTAAGAAGAAAAATCTGCAACATGTAATAATTTCAAAAATATCACTGACTTACAGTTCATTTTGGGGCGGCAGGGTAGCCTAGTGGTTAGAGCGTTGGACTAGTAACCGGAAGGTTGCAAGTTTAAACCCCAGAGCTGACAAGGTACAAATCTGTCGTTCTGCCCCTGAACAGGCCCACAGGCCCACTGTTCCTAGGCCGTCATTGAAAATAAGAATTTGTTCTTAACTGACTTGCCTAGTTAAATAAAGGTCAAAAAAAAAAAAAAAAATATGAGGAAATAAGCCAATTGAAATAAATTCATTAGGCCCTAATCTATGGATTTCACATATGACTGGGAATACAGATATACATCTGTTGGTCACAGATACCTTAAAAAAAAGGGTAGGGACGTGGATCAGAAAACCAGTCAGTATCTGGTGTGACCACCGTTTGCCTCATGCATCGTGATAAATCTCCTTCACATAGAGTTGATCAGGCTGTTGATTGTAGTCTGTGGAATGTTGTCCCACTCCTCTTCAATGGCTGTGCGAAGTTGCTGGATATTGGCAGGAACTGGAACACTCTGTAGTACATGTCGATCCAGAGCATCCCCAACATGCTCAACGGATGACATGTCTGAGTATACAGGCCATGGATGAACTGGGGCATTTTCAGCTTCCAGGAATTGTGTACAGATCCGATGACATGGGGCCGTATATTATCATGCTGAAACATGAAGTGATGGTGGTGAATGAATGGCACGACAATGGTCCTCAGGATCTCGTCACGGTATCTCTGTTCGTTCATTATCATGCTGAAACATGAGGTGATGGCGGTGGATGAATGGCACGACAATGGTCCTCAGGATCTCGTCACGGTATCTCTGTTCGTTCATTATCATGCTGAAACATGAGGTGATGGCGGTGGATGAATGGCACGACAATGGGCCTCAGGATCTCATCACGTTATCTCTGTGCATTACAATTACCATTAATAAAATGTGTGTTTGTTGTCCTTAGCCCATAGCATAGTCCCACTGCCACCATGGATTCACAACATTGACATCATCATACCCCGCGACACAATACACGCGGTCTGCCATCTGCCTGGTGCAGTTTTAACCGGGATTCACCCGTGAAGAGCACACTTCTCCAGCGTGCCGGTGGCCATCGAAGGTGAGCATTTGCCCACTAAAGTCGGTTACGACGCCGAACTGCAGTCAAGTTAAGACCCTGGTGAGGACGACGAGCATGCAGATGAGCTTCCCTGAGACGGTTTCTGACAGTTTGTGCAGAAATTCTTCAGTTGTGCAATCCCAGTTTCATCAGCTGTCCAGATGGCTGGCCTCAGACTATCCCACAGGTGAGGAAGCCAGATGTGGAGGTCCTGGGCTGGCATGGTTACACGTGGTCTGCTGGCGTACTGCCAAATTCTCTAAAATGGGATTGGAGGTGGCTTATGGTAGAGAAATTAACATTAAATTCTCTGGCAACAGCTCTGGTGGACATTCCTGCAGTCAGCATACCAATTGCACGCTCCCTCAACTTGAGACATCTGTGACATTAAGTTGTGTGACAAAACTGCACATTTAAGAGTGGCCTTATATTGCCCCCAGCACAAGGTGCACCTGTGTAATGATCATGCTTATTAATCAGCTTCTTGATATGCCACACCTGTCAGGTGGATGGATTATCTTGGAAAAGGAGAAATGCTCACTAACAGGGATGTAAACAAATTTGTGTTCAACATTTGAGAGAAACAAGCTTTTTGTTCGTATGGAACATTTCTGGGATCTTTTATTTCAGCTCATGAAAGATGGGACCAACACTTTACATGTTGCATTCATATTTTCATTCAGTGTACTATATTTCAATACAAAAATTGTTTTTTAATGTTTCACTATTTAAAATGTTATGATATTCACGAAGTAGTATGGTCCTCCCATTTCTCCTCTGAGCAGCCTCCACTGCTTTACACTTCGTAGGCATTTGTCTATTTTGGGACGGCTCACATGAGCCTCCCTCCACCACTCCACAGGGCCAAGGCGCTCTGCTTTCCTCTGCTCTGTTCTGCCTGAATACAGCACAGTCTTTCTCTGCTCCCTGGTCGTCGGGACAAAGGGAGGGCCAGCAGATCAGAATACGTCTCAAATTGCACCCTATTCCCTATGTAGTGCACTACTTTGGTCCAGAGCACCCTATTCACTATATAGTGCACTACTTTGGACCAGAGCAACCTATTCCTTATATAGTGCACTACTTTGGACCAGAGCAACCTATTCCCTATATAGTGCACTACTTTGGACCAGAGCACCCTATTCCCTATATAGTGCACTACTTTGGACCAGAGCACCCTATTCCCTATATAGTGCACTACTTTGGACCAGAGCACCCTATTCCTTATATAATGCACTACTTTGGACCAGAGCACCCTATTCCCTATAAAGTGCACTACTTTGGACCAGAGCACCCTATTCCCTATATAGTGCACTACTTTGGACCAGAGCACCCTATTCCTTATATAATGCACTACTTTGGACCAGAGCACCCTATTCCCTATAAAGTGCACTACTTTGGACCAGAGCACCCTATTCCCTATATAGTGCACTACTTTGGACCAGAGCACCCTATTCCTTATATAGTGCACCACTTTGGACCTAGAGCTGCTCCAGTCTTCGCCCAGTCCTCTCTCTTTCTCCCTCCCTCTTCTTTCTGAGCTCCACATGGCAGAGTCCATTCAACTCCACTGACACAAAGCTGCCTGCCGCGGCAGCCATCACAGTAGCGTCATCATGGCTGAAGGAAACTAAAAGGAAACTAAAGGAAACTAAACTTGCTTCCAAACCAGAGCGTCATCATGCAGCAACCACAGCTTTATGAGTCACTGGAGTTACCTCCCAAATGGCACCCTATTCCCTATATAGCCCATCGGGCTCTGGTCAAAAGTAGTGCACTATATAGGGTCTAATTTGGGACGTTCAACACTGGGACGTTCAACACTGGGACGTTCAACACTGGGACGTTCAACACTGGGACGTTCAACACTGGGACGTTCAACACTGGGACGTTCACACTGGGACGTTCAACACCGGAACGTTCACACTGGGACGTTCACACTGGGACGTTCACAATGGGACGTTCACACTGGGATGTTCACACTGGGATGTTCACACTGGGACGTTCAACACTGGGACGTTCAACACTGGGACGTTCAACACTGGAACGTTCACACTGGGACGTTCACACTGGGACGTTCACACTGGGAGGTTCACACTGGGACGTTCACACTGGGACGTTCAACACTGGGACGTTCAACACTGGGACGTTCACACTGGGATAACTGGCTCTACTTGGGGCCCTGCAGGCCTGCTGAAGTAGATCCAGAATGAGTAAATGTGATGACTACTAAACTGTTTTAAACACCACATCCTAAAAGACCGCGGTCACCTGAATTAAACGTCAACTTTCTCTCTTTTTGACTCTGTTATTACATCTCTCTCCTCCTTCTCTTCTTGCCACCATGGGTTGGTCAGACAACCCCTGTTTATAAATAGGAGTGTTTTTTTCAGCAGCTCTGCTGAGGAGGTCTCTTTTAATTTCAGATCGAGTGTCTCTCAACTTTGATGTGCGGCCGATACAGAATGCTTTCAGGGTGCCTAGCTCCATAACACGGGCACAAACATGCCTAGCATGGAACGCTGTACTCCAAAAGTGTCATGGCGACAACCTCAGTCTCTGTTATGGCATAACGTTCTGTAATATATCACTGAGACAAAAAATGTAATTACTGAAAAAATACATGTAGAGAAGAATATCAACATACTCTGAAGAGAGTTTTGCAGGTTCTCTCTATTTTCAGAAAAGAGAAAAGCCAAACGTGACTATGAGGGACAAAGAGGAAGTCATCAAGACGCTCCTACTGAGATTATGGAAGTAGTTGACCAACCGCAGCAGCTTCCTGTGAGAGAGTTGACCGCAAACATAGCTGGGGTTAACTAACACAAAAAGCCACAACATTCAGTCTCCCCAGTGGTGTAAAGCTACAACATTCAGTCTCCCCAGTGGTGTAAAGCTACAACATTCAGTCTCCCCAGTGGTGTAAAGCTACAACATTCAGTCTCCCCAGTGGTGTAAAGCTACAACATTCAGTCTCCCCAGTGGTGTAAAGCTACAACATTCAGTCTCCCCAGTGGTGTAAAGCTACAACATTCAGTCTCCCCAGTGGTGTAAAGCTACAACATTCAGTCTCCCCAGTGGTGTAAAGCTACAACATTCAGTCTCCCCAGTGGTGTAAAGCCACACCATTCAGTCTCCCCAGTGGTGTAAAGCTACAACATCACCATTCAGTCTCCCCAGTGGTGTAAAGCTACAACATTCAGTCTCCCCAGTGGTGTAAAGCTACACCATTCAGTCTCCCCAGTGGTGTAAAGCTACAACATCACCATTCAGTCTCCCCAGTGGTGTAAAGCTACAACATCACCATTCAGTCTCCCCAGTGGTGTAAAGCTACAACATCACCATTCAGTCTCCCCAGTGGTGTAAAGCTACAACATCACCATTCAGTCTCCCCAGTGGTGTAAAGCTACAACATCACCATTCAGTCTCCCCAGTGGTGTAAAGCTACAACATTCAGTCTCCCCAGTGGTGTAAAGCTACAACATCACCATTCAGTCTACCCAGTGGTGTAAAGCTACAACATTCAGTCTCCCCAGTGGTGTAAAGCTACACCATTCAGTCTCCCCAGTGGTGTAAAGCTACACCATTCAGTCTCCCCAGTGGTGTAAAGCTACAACATTCAGTCTCCCCAGTGGTGTAAAGCTACAACATTCAGTCTCCCCAGTGGTGTAAAGCTACACCATTCAGTCTCCCCAGTGGTGTAAAGCCACACCATTCAGTCTCCCCAGTGGTGTAAAGCTACAACATCACCATTCAGTCTCCCCAGTGGTGTAAAGCTACAACATCAACATTCAGTCTCCCCAGTGGTGTAAAGCTACAACATTCAGTCTCCCCAGTGGTGTAAAGCTACAACATTCAGTCTCCCCAGTGGTGTAAAGCCACAACATCACCATTCAGTCTCCCCAGTGGTGTAAAGCTACAACATCACCATTCAGTCTCCCCAGTGGTGTAAAGCTACAACATCACCATTCAGTCTCCCCAGTGGTGTAAAGCTACAACATTCAGTCTCCCCAGTGGTGTAAAGCTACAACATTCAGTCTCCCCAGTGGTGTAAAGCTACAACATCACCATTCAGTCTCCCCAGTGGTGTAAAGCTACAACATTCAGTCTCCCCAGTGGTGTAAAGCTACAACATTCAGTCTCCCCAGTGGTGTAAAGCTACAACATTCAGTCTCCCCAGTGGTGTAAAGCTACAACATTCAGTCTCCCCAGTGGTGTAAAGCTACAACATTCAGTCTCCCCAGTGGTGTAAAGCTACAACATTCAGTCTCCCCAGTGGTGTAAAGCTACAACATCACCATTCAGTCTCCCCAGTGGTGTAAAGCTACAACATTCAGTCTCCCCAGTGGTGTAAAGCTACAACATTCAGTCTCCCCAGTGGTGTAAAGCTACAACATTCAGTCTCCCCAGTGGTGTAAAGCTACAACATTCAGTCTCCCCAGTGGTGTAAAGCTACAACATCACCATTCAGTCTCCCCAGTGGTGTAAAGCTACAACATCACCATTCAGTCTCCCAGTGGTGTAAAGCTACAACATCACCATTCAGTCTCCCCAGTGGTGTAAAGCTACAACATCACCATTCAGTCTCCCCAGTGGTGTAAAGCCACAACATCACCATTCAGTCTCCCAGTGGTGTAAAGCCACAACATCACCATTCAGTCTCCCCAGTGGTGTAAAGCCACAACATCACCATTCAGTCTCCCCAGTGGTGTAAAGCCACAACATCACCATTCAGTCTCCCCAGTGGTGTAAAGCTACAACATCACCATTCAGTCTCCCCAGTGGTGTAAAGCTACAACATCACCATTCAGTCTCCCCAGTGGTGTAAAGCTACAACATCACCATTCAGTCTCCCCAGTGGTGTAAAGCCACAACATCACCATTCAGTCTCCCCAGTGGTGTAAAGCCACAACATCACCATTCAGTCTCCCAGTGGTGTAAAGCCACAACATCACCATTCAGTCTCCCCAGTGGTGTAAAGCCACAACATCACCATTCAGTCTCCCCAGTGGTGTAAAGCCACAACATCACCATTCAGTCTCCCCAGTGGTGTAAAGCTACAACATTCAGTCTACCCAGTGGTGTAAAGCCACAACATCACCATTCAGTCTCCCCAGTGGTGTAAAGCCACAACATCACCATTCAGTCTCCCCAGTGGTGTAAAGCTACAACATCACCATTCAGTCTCCCCAGTGGTGTAAAGCTACAACATCACCATTCAGTCTCCCCAGTGGTGTAAAGCTACAACATCACCATTCAGTCTCCCCAGTGGTGTAAAGCCACAACATCACCATTCAGTCTCCCCAGTGGTGTAAAGCCACAACATCACCATTCAGTCTCCCCAGTGGTGTAAAGCTACAACATCACCATTCAGTCTCCCCAGTGGTGTAAAGCCACAACATCACCATTCAGTCTCCCCAGTGGTGTAAAGCCACAACATCACCATTCAGTCTCCCCAGTGGTGTAAAGCTACAACATCACCATTCAGTCTCCCCAGTGGTGTAAAGCTACAACATTCAGTCTCCCCAGTGGTGTAAAGCTACAACATCACCATTCAGTCTCCCCAGTGGTGTAAAGCTACAACATCACCATTCAGTCTCCCCAGTGGTGTAAAGCTACAACATCACCATTCAGTCTCCCCAGTGGTGTAAAGCTACAACATCACCATTCAGTCTCCCCAGTGGTGTAAAGCTACAACATCACCATTCAGTCTCCCCAGTGGTGTAAAGCCACAACATTCAGTCTCCCCAGTGGTGTAAAGCTACAACATCACCATTCAGTCTCCCCAGTGGTGTAAAGCCACAACATTCAGTCTCCCCAGTGGTGTAAAGCCACAACATTCAGTCTCCCCAGTGGTGTAAAGCTACAACATTCAGTCTCCCCAGTGGTGTAAAGCTACAACATTCAGTCTCCCCAGTGGTGTAAAGCTACAACATTCAGTCTCCCCAGTGGTGTAAAGCTACAACATCACCATTCAGTCTCCCCAGTGGTGTAAAGCTACAACATCACCATTCAGTCTCCCAGTGGTGTAAAGCTACAACATCACCATTCAGTCTCCCCAGTGGTGTAAAGCTACAACATCACCATTCAGTCTCCCCAGTGGTGTAAAGCCACAACATCACCATTCAGTCTCCCAGTGGTGTAAAGCCACAACATCACCATTCAGTCTCCCCAGTGGTGTAAAGCCACAACATCACCATTCAGTCTCCCCAGTGGTGTAAAGCCACAACATCACCATTCAGTCTCCCCAGTGGTGTAAAGCTACAACATCACCATTCAGTCTCCCCAGTGGTGTAAAGCTACAACATCACCATTCAGTCTCCCCAGTGGTGTAAAGCTACAACATCACCATTCAGTCTCCCCAGTGGTGTAAAGCCACAACATCACCATTCAGTCTCCCCAGTGGTGTAAAGCCACAACATCACCATTCAGTCTCCCAGTGGTGTAAAGCCACAACATCACCATTCAGTCTCCCCAGTGGTGTAAAGCCACAACATCACCATTCAGTCTCCCCAGTGGTGTAAAGCCACAACATCACCATTCAGTCTCCCCAGTGGTGTAAAGCTACAACATTCAGTCTACCCAGTGGTGTAAAGCCACAACATCACCATTCAGTCTCCCCAGTGGTGTAAAGCCACAACATCACCATTCAGTCTCCCCAGTGGTGTAAAGCTACAACATCACCATTCAGTCTCCCCAGTGGTGTAAAGCTACAACATCACCATTCAGTCTCCCCAGTGGTGTAAAGCTACAACATCACCATTCAGTCTCCCCAGTGGTGTAAAGCCACAACATCACCATTCAGTCTCCCCAGTGGTGTAAAGCCACAACATCACCATTCAGTCTCCCCAGTGGTGTAAAGCTACAACATCACCATTCAGTCTCCCCAGTGGTGTAAAGCTACAACATCACCATTCAGTCTCCCCAGTGGTGTAAAGCTACAACATCACCATTCAGTCTCCCCAGTGGTGTAAAGCTACAACATCACCATTCAGTCTCCCCAGTGGTGTAAAGCTACAACATCACCATTCAGTCTCCCCAGTGGTGTAAAGCCACAACATCACCATTCAGTCTCCCCAGTGGTGTAAAGCTACAACATCACCATTCAGTCTCCCCAGTGGTGTAAAGCTACAACATTCAGTCTCCCCAGTGGTGTAAAGCTACAACATCACCATTCAGTCTCCCCAGTGGTGTAAAGCTACAACATCACCATTCAGTCTCCCCAGTGGTGTAAAGCTACAACATCACCATTCAGTCTCCCCAGTGGTGTAAAGCTACAACATCACCATTCAGTCTCCCCAGTGGTGTAAAGCTACAACATCACCATTCAGTCTCCCCAGTGGTGTAAAGCCACAACATTCAGTCTCCCCAGTGGTGTAAAGCTACAACATCACCATTCAGTCTCCCCAGTGGTGTAAAGCCACAACATTCAGTCTCCCCAGTGGTGTAAAGCCACAACATTCAGTCTCCCCAGTGGTGTACCATTCAGTCTCCCCAGTGGTGTAAAGCTACAACATCACCATTCAGTCTCCCCAGTGGTGTAAAGCTACAACATCACCATTCAGTCTCCCCAGTGGTGTAAAGCTACAACATTCAGTCTCCCCAGTGGTGTAAAGCTACAACATCACCATTCAGTCTCCCCAGTGGTGTAAAGCTACAACATCACCATTCAGTCTCCCCAGTGGTGTAAAGCTACACCATTCAGTCTCCCCAGTGGTGTAAAGCTACAACATTCAGTCTCCCCAGTGGTGTAAAGCTACAACATCACCATTCAGTCTCCCCAGTGGTGTAAAGCTACAACATCACCATTCAGTCTCCCCAGTGGTGTAAAGCTACAACATCACCATTCAGTCTCCCCAGTGGTGTAAAGCTACAACATCACCATTCAGTCTCCCCAGTGGTGTAAAGCTACAACATTCAGTCTCCCCAGTGGTGTAAAGCTACAACATCACCATTCAGTCTCCCCAGTGGTGTAAAGCTACAACATCACCATTCAGTCTCCCCAGTGGTGTAAAGCTACAACATCACCATTCAGTCTCCCCAGTGGTGTAAAGCTACAACATTCAGTCTCTCCAGTGGTGTAAAGCTACAACATCACCATTCAGTCTCCCCAGTGGTGTAAAGCTACAACATCACCATTCAGTCTCCCCAGTGGTGTAAAGCTACAACATCACCATTCAGTCTCCCCAGTGGTGTAAAGCTACAACATTCAGTCTCCCCAGTGGTGTAAAGCTACAACATCACCACTCAGTCTCCCCAGTGGTGTAAAGCTACAACATCACCATTCAGTCTCCCCAGTGGTGTAAAGCTACAACATCACCATTCAGTCTTCCCAGTGGTGTAAAGCTACAACATCACCATTCAGTCTCCCCAGTGGTGTAAAGCTACAACATCACCATTCAGTCTCCCCAGTGGTGTAAAGCTACAACATCACCATTCAGTCTCCCCAGTGGTGTAAAGCTACAACATCACCATTCAGTCTCCCCAGTGGTGTAAAGCTACACCATTCAGTCTCCCCAGTGGTGTAAAGCTACAACATCACCATTCAGTCTCCCCAGTGGTGTAAAGCTACAACATCACCATTCAGTCTCCCCAGTGGTGTAAAGCTACACCATTCAGTCTCCCCAGTGGTGTAAAGCTACAACATCACCATTCAGTCTCCCCAGTGGTGTAAAGCTACAACATCACCATTCAGTCTCCCCAGTGGTGTAAAGCCACAACATCACCATTCAGTCTCCCCAGTGGTGTAAAGCTACAACATTCAGTCTCCCCAGTGGTGTAAAGCTACAACATTCAGTCTCCCCAGTGGTGTAAAGCTACAACATTCAGTCTTCCCAGTGGTGTAAAGCAACAACATCACCATTCAGTCTCCCCAGTGGTGTAAAGCTACAACATTCAGTCTCCCCAGTGGTGTAAAGCCACAACATCACCATTCAGTCTCCCCAGTGGTGTAAAGCTACAACATTCAGTCTCCCCAGTGGTGTAAAGCTACAACATTCAGTCTCCCCAGTGGTGTAAAGCTACAACATTCGGTCTTCCCAGTGGTGTAAAGCCACAACATCACCATTCAGTCTCCCCAGTGGTGTAAAGCTACAACATTCAGTCTCCCCAGTGGTGTAAAGCTACACCATTCAGTCTCCCCAGTGTTGTAAAGCTACAACATTCAGTCTCCCCAGTGGTGTAAAGCTACAACATCACCATTCAGTCTCCCCAGTGGTGTAAAGCTACAACATTCAGTCTCCCCAGTGGTGTAAAGCCACAACATCACCATTCAGTCTCCCCAGTGGTGTAAAGCTACAACATTCAGTCTCCCCAGTGGTGTAAAGCTACACCATTCAGTCTCCCCAGTGTTGTAAAGCTACAACATTCAGTCTCCCCAGTGGTGTAAAGCTACAACATCACCATTCAGTCTCCCAGTGATGTAAAGCCACAACATCACCATTCAGTCTCCCCAGTGGTGTAAAGCCACAACATCACCATTCAGTCTCCCCAGTGGTGTAAAGCTACAACATTCAGTCTCCCCAGTGGTGTAAAGCTACAACATTCAGTCTCCCTAGTGGTGTAAAGCTACAACATCACCATTCAGTCTCCCCAGTGGTGTAAAGCTACAACATCACCATTCAGTCTCCCCAGTGGTGTAAAGCTACAACATCACCATTCAGTCTCCCCAGTGGTGTAAAGCTACAACATTCAGTCTCCCCAGTGGTGTAAAGCTACAACATCACCATTCAGTCTCCCCAGTGGTGTAAAGCTACAACATTCAGTCTCCCCAGTGGTGTAAAGCTACAACATTCAGTCTCCCCAGTGGTGTAAAGCTACAACAACATCACCATTCAGTCTCCCCAGTGGTGTAAAGCTACAACATCACCATTCAGTCTCCCCAGTGGTGTAAAGCTACAACATTCAGTCTCCCCAGTGGTGTAAAGCTACAACATCACCATTCAGTCTCCCCAGTGGTGTAAAGCTACAACATCACCATTCAGTCTACCCAGTGGTGTAAAGCTACAACATCACCATTCAGTCTCCCCAGTGGTGTGAAGCTACAACATTCAGTCTCCCCAGTGGTGTAAAGCTACAACATCACCATTCAGTCTCCCCAGTGGTGTAAAGCTACAACATCACCATTCAGTCTCCCCAGTGGTGTAAAGCTACAACATCGCCATTCAGTCTCCCCAGTGGTGTAAAGCCACAACATCACCATTCAGTCTTCCCAGTGGTGTAAAGCTACAACATCACCATTCAGTCTCCCCAGTGGTGTAAAGCCACAACATCACCATTCAGTCTCCCCAGTGGTGTAAAGCCACAACATCACCATTCAGTCTCCCCAGTGGTGTAAAGCCACAACATTCAGTCTCCCAGTGGTGTAAAGCCACAACATCGCCATTCAGTCTCCCCAGTGGTGTAAAGCTACAACATCACCATTCAGTCTCCCCAGTGGTGTAAAGCTACAACATCACCATTCAGTCTCCCCAGTGGTGTAAAGCTACAACATTCAGTCTCCCCAGTGGTGTAAAGCTACAACATCGCCATTCAGTCTCCCCAGTGGTGTAAAGCTACAACATTCAGTCTCCCCAGTGGTGTAAAGCCACAACATCGCCATTCAGTCTACCCAGTGGTGTAAAGCTACAACATTCAGTCTCCCCAGTGGTGTAAAGCTACAACATCACCATTCAGTCTCCCAGTGATGTAAAGCCACAACATCACCATTCAGTCTCCCCAGTGGTGTAAAGCCACAACATCACCATTCAGTCTCCCCAGTGGTGTAAAGCTACAACATCACCATTCAGTCTCCCCAGTGGTGTAAAGCTACAACATTCAGTCTCCCCAGTGGTGTAAAGCCACAACATCACTATTCAGTCTCCCCAGTGGTGTAAAGCTACAACATCACCATTCAGTCTCCCCAGTGGTGTAAAGCTACAACATCACCATTCAGTCTCCCCAGTGGTGTAAAGCTACAACATTCAGTCTCCCCAGTGGTGTAAAGCAACAACATTCAGTCTCCCCAGTGGTGTAAAGCCACAACATCACCATTCAGTCTCCCCAGTGGTGTAAAGCTACAACATTCAGTCTCCCCAGTGGTGTAAAGCTACAACATCACCATTCAGTCTCCCCAGTGGTGTAAAGCCACAACATCACCATTCAGTCTCCCCAGTGGTGTAAAGCTACAACATCACCATTCAGTCTCCCCAGTGGTGTAAAGCTACACCATTCAGTCTCCCCAGTGGTGTAAAGCTACAACATCACCATTCAGTCTCCCCAGTGGTGTAAAGCTACAACATCACCATTCAGTCTCCCCAGGGATGTTCTCTGTTTAGTGAGTCCTCCAGATCAGAGGCAGTAGGGATGATGAGTGATGAGTGATATATAGTGGTTGGTGGTTGCACTAGAGGGACTGGGGGTCAACTAGTGATATATAGTGGATAGTGGTTGCACTAGAGGGACTGGGGTCAACTAGTGATATATAGTGTATAGTGGTTTTACTAGAGGGACTGGGGATCAACTAGTGATATATAGTGGATAGTGGTTGTACTAGAGGGATTGGAGGTAAACTAGTGATATATAGTAGATAGCGGTTGTACTAGAGGGACTGGGGTTCAACTAGTGATGCAACTGGGTATTGGACTTCCTGACGGGCCGCCCCCAGGTGGTGAGGGTAGGTAACAACATCTCCACCCCGCTGATCCTCAACACTGGGGCCCCACAAGGGTGCGTTCTGAGGCCTCTCCTGTACTCCCTGTTCACCCACGACTGCGTGGCCATGCACGCCTCCAACTCAATCATCAAGTTTGCGGACGACACTACATTGGTAGGCTTGATTACCAACAACGACGAGACGGCCTACAGGGAGGAGGTGAGGGCCCTCGGAGTGTGGTGTCAGGAAAATAACCTCACACTCAACGTCAACAAAACAAAGGAGATGATTGTGGACTTCAGGAAACAGCAGAGGGAACACCCCCCTATCCACATCGATGGTACAGTAGTGGAGAGGGTAGTAAGTTTTAAGTTCGTCGGCGTACACATCACAGACAAACTGAATTGGTCCACCCACAGAGACAGCATCGTGAAGAAGGCGCAGCAGCGCCTCTTCAACCTCAGGAGGCTGAAGAAATTTGGCTTGTCACCAAAAGCACTCACAAACTTCTACAGATGCACAATCGAGAGCATCCTGTCGGGCTGTATCACCGCCTGGTACGGCAACTGCTCCGCCCACAACCGTAAGACTCTCCAGAGGGTAGTGAGGTCTGCACAACGCATCACCAGGGGCAAACTACCTGTCCTCCAGGACACCTACACCACCCGATGTCACAGGAAGGCCATAAAGATCATCAAGGACATCAACCACCCGAGCCACTGCCTGTTCACCCCGCTATCATCCAGAAGGCGAGGTCAGTACAGGTGCATCAAAGCAGGGACCGAGAGACTGAAAAACAGTTTCTATCTCAAGGCCATCAGACTGTTAAACAGCCACCACTAACATTGAGTGGCTTCTGCAATACATGTAAAAATGTATCACTAGCCACTTTAAACAATGCTACTTTATATAATGTTTACATACCCTACATTACTCATCTCATATGCATATACTGTACTCTATACCACCTACTGCATCTTGCTTATGCCGTTCTGTACCATCACTCATTCATATATCTTTGCGTACATATTCTTTATCCCTTTACACTTGTGTGTATAAGGTAGTAGATGTGGAATTGTTAGGTTAGATTACTTGTTGGTTATTACTGCATTGTCAGAACTAGAAGCACAAGCATTTCACTACACTCGCATTAACATCTGCTAACCATGTGTATGTGACAAATAAAATTGCATTCCAGCTGTAACCTGATCCCCAGACACTACGTTCCAGCTGTAACCTGATCCCCAGACACTATGTACCAGCTGTAACCTGATCCCCAGACACTACGTTCCTGCTGTAACCTGATCTCCAGACACTATGTTCCAGCTGTAACCTGATCCCCAGACACTATGTACCAGCTGTAACCTGATCCCCAGACACTATGTACCAGCTGTAACCTGATCCCAAGACACTACGTTCCTGCTGTAACCTGATCTCCAGACACTATGTTCCAGCTGTAACCTGATCCCCAGACACTATGTACCAGCTGTAACCTGATCCCAAGACACTATGTACCAGCTGTAACCTGATCCCCAGACACTATGTACCAGCTGTAACCTGATCCCAAGACACTATGTTTCTGCTGTAACCTGATCCCCAGACACTATGTACCAGCTGTAACCTGATCCCCAGACACTATGTACCAGCTGTAACCTGATCCCCAGACACTATGTACCAGCTGTAACCTGATCCCCAGACACTATGTAGCAGCTGTAACCTGATCCCCAGACACTATGTACCAGCTGTAACCTGATCCCAAGACACTATGTACCAGCTGTAACCTGATCCCCAGACACTATGTACCAGCTGTAACCTGATCCCCAGACACATCGTTCCTGCTGTAACCTGATCCCCAGACACATCGTTCCTGCTGTAACCTGATCCCCAGACACTATGTTCCAGCTGTAACCTGATCCCCAGACACTACGTTCCAGCTGTAACCTGATCCCCAAACACTATGTTCCTGCTGTAACCTGATCCCCAGACACTATGTTCCAGCTGTAACCTGATCCCCAGACACTACGTTCCAGCTGTAACCTGATCCCCAGACACTATGTTCCTGCTGTAACCTGATCCCCAGACACTATGTTCCAGCTGTAACCTGATCCCCAGACACTATGTTCCGGCTGTAACCTGATAACCTGATCCCCAGACACTACGTTCCAGCTGTAACCTGATCTCCAGACACTATGTACCAGCTGTAACCTGATCCCCAGACACTATGTTCCTGCTGTAACCTGATCCCCAGACACTATGTTCCTGCTGTAACCTGATCCCCAGACACTACGTTCCAGCTGTAACCTGATCTCCAGACACTACGTTCCAGCTGTAACCTGATCCCCAGACACTACGTTCCAGCTGTAACCTGACCTCCGGACACTATGTACCAGCTGTAACCTGATCCCCAGACACTATGTTCCAGCTGTAACCTGATCCTCAGACACTATGTTCCTGATGTAACCTGATCTCCAGACACTATGTTCCAGCTGTAACCTGATCTCCAGACACTATGTTCCAGCTGTAACCTGATCTCCAGACACTACGTTCCAGCTGTAACCTGATCCTCAGACACTACGTTCCAGCTGTAACCTGATCCCCAGACACTATGTACCAGCTGTAACCTGATCTCCAGACACTACGTTCCAGCTGTAACCTGATCCCCAGACACTATGTTCCAGCTGTAACCTGATCCCCAGACACTATGTTCCAGCTGTAACCTGATCCCCAGACACTAAGTTCCAGCTGTAACCTGATCTCCAGACACTATGTTCCTGATGTAACCTGATCCCCAGACACATATGTTTCAAAAGTGCACTACCTTTGATCAGGGCCCATAGGGCTGTTATTGGATCTTAATAATAGCATTATTAAAAAGGTATAGAGAGTTAACATACATAAGGTTCTATTAAACTTACTTGAGGAAGTATCTTTGTCCAGAGGGGGTCTTGGCCATCTCCCAGCCCGGGGGCAGGGGCATGTCCTCTGGGATCTCATAAGACGACTGTCGGAGGTGTGATGGGGGAGCGCCAGCAGGGACCATGCCCAACAGGGGAGACACTGCCACTAGCTGTAGGGAGGCAGGGGACGAGTGGGCACGCACGTGGTGGGGGGCGATGGCACCGGCTGTACCTGCGTCTGTGCTGGTCTGGGCGGAGAGAGGAGGAAGAGAGAGGAGGAGAGAGAGAGAGGAGGAGTAGGAGAGGGGAGTCAGGGAAGAGTAGAGTAGGAGAGGGGAGTCAGGGAAGAGGAGCAGTAGGAGAGGGGAGTCAGGGAAGAGGAGCAGTAGGAGAGGGGAGTCAGGGAAGAGGAGCAGTAGGAGAGGGGAGTCAAGGAAGAGGAGGAGAGTAGGAGAGGGGAGTCAGGGAAGAGGAGCAGTAGGAGAGGGGAGTCAGGGAAGAGGAGCAGTAGGAGAGGGGAGTCAGGGAAGAGGAGCAGTAGGAGAGGGGAGTCAGGGAAGAGTAGGAGTAGGAGAGGGGAGTCAGGGAAGAGTAGAGTAGGAGAGGGGAGTCAGGGAAGAGGAGGAGTAGGAGAGGGGAGTCAGAGAAGGGGAGGAGTAGGAGAGGGGAGTCAGGGAAGAGTAGAGTAGGAGAGGGGAGTCAGGGAAGAGGAGTAGTAGGAGAGGGGAGTCAGGGAAGAGGAGCAGTAGGAGAGGGGAGTCAGGGACGAGGAGGAGAGTAGGAGAGGGGAGTCAGGGAAGAGGAGGAGAGTAGGAGACGGGAGTCAGGGAAGAGGAGGAGAGTAGGAGAGGGGAGTCAGGGAAGAGGAGCAGTAGGAGAGGGGAGTCAGGGAAGAGGAGGAGTAGGAGAGGGGAGTCAGGGAAGAGGAGGAGAGTAGGAGAGGGGAGTCAGGGAAGAGGAGGAGTAGGAGAGGGGAGTCAGGGAAGAGGAGGAGAGTAGGAGAGGGGAGTCAGGGAAGAGGAGGAGAGTAGGAGAGGGGAGTCAGGGAAGAGGAGGAGAGGGGAGTCAGGGAAGAGGAGGAGTAGGAGAGGGGAGTCAGGGAAAAGGAGTAGAGGCGAGTCAGGGAAGAGGAGGAGTAGGAGAGGGGAGTCAGGGAAGAGGAGGAGAGTAGGAGAGGGGAGTCAGGGAAGAGGAGGAGTAGGAGAGGGGAGTCAGGGAAGAGGAGGAGAGTAGGAGAGGGGAGTCAGGGAAGAGGAGAGTAGGAGAGGGGAGTCAGGGAAGAGGAGGAGTAGGAGAGGGGAGTCAGGGAAGAGGAGAAGAGTAGGAGAGGGGAGTCAGGGAAGAGGAGGAGAGTAGGAGAGGGGAGTCAGGGAAGAGGAGGAGAGTAGGAGAGGGGAGTCAGGGAAGAGGGGGAGAGTAGGAGAGGGGAGTCAGGGAAGAGGAGGAGAGTAGGAGAGGGGAGTCAGGGAAGAGGAGGAGAGTAGGAGAGGGGAGTCAGGGAAGAGGAGGAGTAGGAGAGGGGAGTCAGGGAAGAGGGGGAGAGTAGGATAGGGGAGTCAAGGAAGAGGGGGAGAGTAGGAGAGGGGAGTCAGGGAAGAGGAGGAGAGTAGGATAGGGGAGTCAGGGAAGAGGGGGAGAGTAGGATAGGGGAGTCAGGGAAGAGGAGGAGAGTAGGAGAGGGGAGTCAGGGAAGAGGGGGAGAGTAGGAGAGGGGAGTCAGGGAAGAGGGGGAGAGTAGGATAGGGGAGTCAAGGAAGAGGAGGAGAGTAGGAGAGGGGAGTCAGGGAAGAGGAGGAGTAGGAGAGGGGAGTCAGGGAAGAGGAGGAGAGTAGGAGAGGGGAGTCAGGGAAGAGGAGGAGTAGGAGAGGGGAGTCAGGGAAGAGGAGGAGAGTAGGAGAGGGGAGTCAGGGAAGAGGAGGAGAGTAGGAGAGGGGAGTCAGGGAAGAGGAGGAGAGTAGGAGAGGGGAGTCAGGGAAGAGGAGGAGAGTAGGAGAGGGGAGTCAGGGCAGAGGAGGAGTAGGAGAGGGGAGTCAAGGAAGAGGAGGAGAGTAGGAGAGGGGAGTCAGGGAAGAGGAGGAGTAGGAGAGGGGAGTCAGGGAAGAGGAGGAGAGTAGGAGAGGGGAGTCAGGGAAGAGGAGGAGTAGGAGAGGGGAGTCAGGGAAGAGGAGGAGAGTAGGAGAGGGGAGTCAGGGAAGAGGAGGAGAGGGGAGTCAGGGAAGAGGAGGAGAGTAGGAGAGGGGAGTCAGGGAAGAGGAGGAGTAGGAGAGGGGAGTCAGGGAAGAGGGGGAGAGTAGGAGAGGGGAGTCAGGGAAGAGGAGGAGAGTAGGAGAGGGGAGTCAGGGAAGAGGAGGAGAGTAGGAGAGGGGAGTCAGGGAAGAGGAGGAGTAGGAGAGGGGAGTCAGGGAAGAGGAGGAGAGTAGGAGAGGGGAGTCAGGGAAGAGGAGGAGAGTAGGAGAGGGGAGTCAGGGAAGAGGAGAGTAGGAGAGGGGAGTCAGGGAAGAGGAGGAGTAGGAGAGGGGAGTCAGGGAAGAGGAGGAGTAGGAGAGGGGAGTCAGGGAAGAGGAGGAGTAGGAGAGGGGAGTCAGGGAAGAGGAGGAGAGTAGGAGAGGGGAGTCAGGGAAGAGGAGGAGAGTAGGAGAGGGGAGTCAGGGAAGAGGAGGAGTAGGAGAGGGGAGTCAGGGAAGAGGAGGAGAGTAGGAGAGGGGAGTCAGGGAAGAGGAGGAGAGTAGGAGAGGGGAGTCGGGGAAGAGGAGGAGAGTAGGAGAGGGGAGTCAGGGAAGAGGAGGAGTAGGAGAGGGGAGTCAGGGAAGAGGAGGAGAGTAGGAGAGGGGAGTCGGGGAAGAGGAGGAGAGTAGGAGAGGGGAGTCAGGAAAGTGATTCACTAACTTGTGCATGAGTCACCCAGATTACTGATGGAAAGTTTTCATACAAAACACCTAATTAAATGTTGTTCAATCATGTTCCGCACTATTCAAAGTAATTAATATAATTAATTATAGTCAAGTTTTATAACGAGTTGAGTTTAATAAAGAAATACATTGGTTGTTGTTCCATGCAATAAGAACAAACTTTTCTGTTCATAAACTTGAATGAAGCAAACATTATGATAATAAGAAGGCCTCGTCTCACTGCTCGGCTTATAAAACCTGGAGAAGACAAGAGGGCTGATGCAGCAGGGACAACAACTTTGGAAGTCCTGAAAGCGCATACTCCGACACGTCCATGCCACCGTCAAACCGCGCATGCGCACGGTTGGCTCAACTCACTCATTAAAGATCGGAAACCGAAAGGGTTAAAAAGTGTAAATGGGCTACGAGTGATTCCACCACATGATTTCCTAAGCTTTTTACTAACATTAAAGGGCATGCATTGTTTAACTAAACTGACCTGTTACAAGCATAGGGCCTCACGCTGCAGTCCATTCCTCGATTTACAAACCTAACAACTTTATATCAATCTTAAAACGAATATTATGTTCATCTTGGTGTATTCATTAAATAATACTTTTCGGAAATACAATAAACTGCATTATATCAAGCCTACATAAGATGTATCTGTAACTGAAACGTTTGGAATAACTTACATTAACTATAGTAATAGCACGCAGGTAATACTAGTTAATATGCCTAACACTTAGAAAACTCCTGAAAAAGTGAAGCTGCTTCAGTTGATTCATCTTGATTTAGACAACAGAAGATCCCTTCTAATGTAATGTAATGAACGTGTTGGGACACAGTCGACTAGTAACATGCGTGGGTAAAAGTAAAAGAACACAACGGATTGTTCTCTGTATAGTTGGTGAAGTGTCTGGGGGCTTTGTATCTGGGCTGTGTGTGAGGGTGGTCTCTCTCGTCTTACTTGTCTGGAGTGGGACTTTGGCTCTGGCGGTTTGAAGAAGGAATCTGGAAGCTTTCTCATCCTCATAGGGACGGAGGGGGGGACGATGGTATTTTTCGGGTTCATAACAGCGTTGAAAAGGGCCTCCAGGTCCGTCTCGGAGTCTCCACGGACGTGGATTATCTGGTGACCGGCCGGGGGGTTGTGCTGGCTCGGATCCATGTTTATTCCAACAAAAAATATACAAAAAAACGATTTACCCGAGAAAAAAATATATGTTTAAAAAGACTCAACCCAAAGAGACAAAAAAAAATCAGTTTTTTCGGAGAGCGAAACTCGAAACCTCGATCATCGAAAGTTAAATCAAAGTGAGTCCAAAAGTAAATTTGATGAAGTTATGTTCTCCCAGCAGCAGGGTTAGCTATCGCAGTCACCACCAACTGTACACTTCTTTCTGATGTTTCGGGAGAACACACTGTAAAATATAACAACGCGCATATCTACTCAACTGTATCTGTAACTTTTACACACAGAGAAAAAGTTGAACCTTTACCTGGCTAAAGTCAAATTACTGCACAGATTTACCCTCGAAAGTTTTTCAGATTTTTCCCTAAAAAACGAGTGACAGCGCACATTGCAAATCCCAGCCGTGTCAGTGTTGTAAAGTTGAGTCTGACTTGGGTCTAAACTCTGACTCATGTGATCTGAGCCTCAGACCGGGCGGAGCCTGGCCGCGTTATCTGGAACGACAAGTTCCTTTAGAGACACGCACAGAACTTCCTCGACCGCAATATTACATTAAAACAGCTTTATATTTTACACAAACTTCAAGTGCTTTGGTGTGGGAAAAGTTATTTTAATTATACTGAAAAAAATATACACGCAACCATGCAACAATTTCAAATATGTTGCTGAGTTACAGTTCATCTAAGGAAATCAGTCAATTGAAATAAATAAATTAGGACCTAATCTATCGATTTCACATGACTGGAAATACTGTTAGTCAAAAAGGTTGTGGATCAGAAAACTCCTCCGTATCTGTTGTGACCACCTCATACAGTGACACATGTTTATTTTAAGTCAGTTGAGAACAAATTCATATTTACAATGACGGCCTACCTCGGCCACGTCCTATGGGACTCCCAATCACAGCCTGGATTTGAACCAGGGACTGTAGTGACACCTCTTACACTGAGATGCAGTGCCTTAGACCGCTGCGCAACTCAGGAGCCTCATCTCTTTTGCATAGAGTTGATCAGGCTGTTGATTGTGGTCTATGGAATGTTGTCCCACTCCTCCTCAATGGCTGTGTGAAGTTGCTAGATATTGGCGGGAACTGGAACACTCTGTGGTACACGTCGATCCAGAGCATCCCAAACATGCTCAACGGATGACATGTCTGAGTATACAGGCCATGGATGAACTGGGACATTTTCAGCTTCCAGGAATTGTGTATAGATTCGATGACATGGGGCCGTATATTATCATGCTGAAACATGAGGTGATGGCGGTGGATGAATGGCACGACAATGGTCCTCAGGATCTCATCACGTTATCTCTGTGCATTACAATTACCATTAATAAAATGCGATTGTGTTCGTTGTCCGTAGCTTATGTCTGCCCCATACCATAACCCCACCGCCACTATGGGGCACTCTGTTCACAACGTTGAAATGAGCAAACCGCTCGCCCACACGACACCATACACATGGTCTGCGTTTGTGAGGCCAGTTGGGTGTACTAGCAAATTCTCTAAAACAATGTTTACGGTAGAGAGCAACAGCTCTGGTGGACATTCCTGCAGTCAGCATGCCAAACTGCTCCCTCAAAGCTTGAGACATCTGTGGCATTGTGTTGTGTGACAGAACAACAACACATTGCCAACATTAGATTGCACTCAACAGTATTTAGTCTGCCTTCACCTCCAAAGACATGTAGGCATCACCACTACAGTCATTATATACTATATACTGCTATTTCTATTGGGGGGTTTATTACCATTTTCATTATATATATATATTGTGATTTATTTATTTTTGACTTAGTCCTGCATGTTGGAGCCTAAGATTTTCACTGTATCACAGCTCCAACCCTGTACATACTAAACCCTGTACCCTGCCATCACAGCTCCAACCCTGTACATACTAAACCCTGTACCCTGCCATCACAGCTCCAACCCTGTACATACTAAACCCTGTACCCTGCCATCACAGCTCCAACCCTGTACATACTAAACACTGTACCCTGCCATCACAGCTCCAACCCTGTACATACTAAACACTGTACCCTGCCATCACAGCTCCAACCCTGTACATACTAAACACTGTACCCTGCCATCACAGCTCCAACCCTGTACATACTAAACACTGTACCCTGCCATCACAGCTCCAACCCTGTACATACTAAACACTGTACCCTGCCATCACAGCTCCAACCCTGTACATACTAAACACTGTACCCTGCCATCACAGCTCCAACCCTGTACATACTAAACACTGTACCCTGCCATCACAGCTCCAACCCTGTACATACTAAACCCTGTACCCTGCCATCACAGCTCCAACCCTGTACATACTAAACACTGTACCCTGCCATCACAGCTCCAACCCTGTACATACTAAACACTGTACCCTGCCATCACAGCTCCAACCCTGTACATACTAAACACTGTACCCTGCCATCACAGCTCCAACCCTGTACATACTAAACACTGTACCCTGCCATCACAGCTCCAACCCTGTACATACTAAACCCTGTACCCTGCCATCACAGCTCCAACCCTGTACATACTAAACACTGTACCCTGCCATCACAGCTCCAACCCTGTACATACTAAACACTGTACCCTGCCATCACAGCTCCAACCCTGTACATACTAAACACTGTACCCTGCCATCACAGCTCCAACCCTGTACATACTAAACACTGTACCCTGCCATCACAGCTCCAACCCTGTACATACTAAACACTGTACCCTGCCATCACAGCTCCAACCCTGTACATACTAAACACTGCACCCTGCCATCACAGCTCCAACCCTGTACATACTAAACACTGTACCCTGCCATCACAGCTCCAACCCTGTACATACTAAACACTGTACCCTGCCATCACAGCTCCAACCCTGTACATACTAAACCCTGTACCCTGCCATCACAGCTCCAACCCTGTACATACTAAACACTGTACCCTGCCATCACAGCTCCAACCCTGTACATACTAAACACTGTACCCTGCCATCACAGCTCCAACCCTGTACATACTAAACACTGTACCCTGCCATCACAGCTCCAACCCTGTACATACTAAACACTGTAACCTGCCATCAAAGCTCCAACCCTGTACATACTAAACACTGTACCCTGCCATCACAGCTCCAACCCTGTACATACTAAACACTGTACCCTGCCATCACAGCTCCAACCCTGTACATACTAAACACTGTACCCTGCCATCACAGCTCCAACCCTGTACATACTAAACACTGTACCCTGCCATCACAGCTCCAACCCTGTACATACTAAACACTGTACCCTGCCATCACAGCTCCAACCCTGTACATACTAAACACTGTACCCTGTCATCACAGCTCCAACCCTGTACATACTAAACACTGTACCCTGCCATCACAGCTCCAACCCTGTACATACTAAACACTGTACCCTGCCATCACAGCTCCAACCCTGTACATACTAAACACTGCACCCTGCCATCACAGCTCCAACCCTGTACATACTAAACACTGTACCCTGCCATCACAGCTCCAACCCTGTACATACTAAACACTGTACCCTGCCATCACAGCTCCAACCCTGTACATACTAAACCCTGTACCCTGCCATCACAGCTCCAACCCTGTACATACTAAACACTGTACCCTGCCATCACAGCTCCAACCCTGTACATACTAAACACTGTACCCTGCCATCACAGCTCCAACCCTGTACATACTAAACACTGTACCCTGCCATCACAGCTCCAACCCTGTACATACTAAACACTGTAACCTGCCATCAAAGCTCCAACCCTGTACATACTAAACACTGTACCCTGCCATCACAGCTCCAACCCTGTACATACTAAACACTGTACCCTGCCATCACAGCTCCAACCCTGTACATACTAAACACTGTACCCTGCCATCACAGCTCCAACCCTGTACATACTAAACACTGTACCCTGCCATCACAGCTCCAACCCTGTACATACTAAACACTGTACCCTGCCATCACAGCTCCAACCCTGTACATACTAAACACTGTACCCTGTCATCACAGCTCCAACCCTGTACATACTAAACACTGTACCCTGCCATCACAGCTCCAACCCTGTACATACTAAACACTGTACCCTGCCATCACAGCTCCAACCCTGTACATACTAAACACTGTACCCTGCCATCACAGCTCCAACCCTGTACATACTAAACACTGTACCCTGTCATCACAGCTCCAACCCTGTACATACTAAACACTGTACCCTGCCATCACAGCTCCAACCCTGTACATACTAAACACTGTACCCTGCCATCACAGCTCCAACCCTGTACATACTAAACCCTGTACCCTGCCATCACAGCTCCAACCCTGTACATACTAAACACTGTACCCTGCCATCACAGCTCCAACCCTGTACATACTAAACACTGTACCCTGCCATCACAGCTCCAACCCTGTACATACTAAACACTGTACCCTGCCATCACAGCTCCAACCCTGTACATACTAAACACTGTACCCTGCCATCACAGCTCCAACCCTGTACATACTAAACACTGTACCCTGCCATCACAGCTCCAACCCTGTACATACTAAACACTGTACCCTGCCATCACAGCTCCAACCCTGTACATACTAAACACTGTACCCTGCCATCACAGCTCCAACCCTGTACATACTAAACACTGTACCCTGCCATCACAGCTCCAACCCTGTACATACTAAACACTGTACCCTGCCATCACAGCTCCAACCCTGTACATACTAAACACTGTACCCTGCCATCACAGCTCCAACCCTGTACATACTAAACACTGTACCCTGCCATCACAGCTCCAACCCTGTACATACTAAACACTGTACCCTGCCATCACAGCTCCAACCCTGTACATACTAAACACTGTACCCTGCCATCACAGCTCCAACCCTGTACATACTAAACACTGTACCCTGCCATCACAGCTCCAACCCTGTACATACTAAACACTGTACCCTGCCATCACAGCTCCAACCCTGTACATACTAAACCCTGTACCCTGCCATCACAGCTCCAACCCTGTACATACTAAACACTGTACCCTGCCATCACAGCTCCAACCCTGTACATACTAAACACTGTACCCTGCCATCACAGCTCCAACCCTGTACATACTAAACACTGTACCCTGCCATCACAGCTCCAACCCTGTACATACTAAACACTGTACCCTGCCATCACAGCTCCAACCCTGTACATACTAAACACTGTACCCTGCCATCACAGCTCCAACCCTGCTCCACTGTACCCTGCCATCACAGCTCCAACCCTGTACATACCCTGTACCCTGCCATCACAGCTCCAACCCTGTACATACTAAACACTGTACCCTGCCATCACAGCTCCAACCCTGTACATACTAAACCCTGTACCCTGCCATCACAGCTCCAACCCTGTACATACTAAACACTGTACCCTGCCATCACAGCTCCAACCCTGTACATACTAAACACTGTACCCTGCCATCACAGCTCCAACCCTGTACATACTAAACACTGTACCCTGCCATCACAGCTCCAACCCTGTACATACTAAACCCTGTACCCTGCCATCACAGCTCCAACCCTGTACATACTAAACACTGTACCCTGCCATCACAGCTCCAACCCTGTACATACTAAACACTGTACCCTGCCATCACAGCTCCAACCCTGTACATACTAAACACTGTACCCTGCCATCACAGCTCCAACCCTGTACATACTAAACACTGTACCCTGCCATCACAGCTCCAACCCTGTACATACTAAACACTGTACCCTGCCATCACAGCTCCAACCCTGTACATACTAAACACTGTACCCTGCCATCACAGCTCCAACCCTGTACATACTAAACACTGTACCCTGTCATCACAGCTCCAACCCTGTACATACTAAACACTGTACCCTGCCATCACAGCTCCAACCCTGTACATACTAAACACTGTACCCTGCCATCACAGCTCCAACCCTGTACATACTAAACACTGTACCCTGCCATCACAGCTCCAACCCTGTACATACTAAACACTGTACCCTGCCATCACAGCTCCAAAATGTAGGATGCTATTTATACAACATTTTCCAAGAAGAAAAAACAACGGGACAATTGCTAATGAGCAGCTAATAACATTCACAAATTAATTTAATCTCATCACATCAAATAATCACAAACTGCACTTGAAGTTGTCCAGTCAGTCATTATAATTAACAAAACATCTCTCTCTCTTTCTCTCTCCCCCTCTCTCCCCCTCTCTTCCCCTCTCTCTCTCTGTCTCTCTCTCTCTACCTCTCTCTCTATCTCTCTCTCTCTCTCCCCCTCTCTCTCTCTGTCTCTCTCTCTCTACCTCTCTCTCTATCTCTCTCTCTCTCCCCCTCTCTCCCCCTCTGTCTCTCTCTCTCTCTACCTCTCTCTCTATCTCTCTCTCTCTCTCCCCCTCTCTCTCTCTGTCTCTCTCTCTCTACCTCTCTCTCTATCTCTCTCTCTCTCCCTCTCTCCATCTCTCTCTCTCTCCCCCCCTCTCTCTCTGTGTCTCTCTCTCTATCTCTCTCTCTCTCTCCCTCTCTCTCTCTCTCCCCCTCTCTCTCTCTCTGTCTCTCTCTCTCTACCTCTCTCTCTATCTCTCTCTCTCTCTCCCCTTCTCTCTCTCTGTCTCTCTCTCTCTACCTCTCTCTCTATCTCTCTCTCTCTCTCCCTCTCTCCATCTCTCTCTCTCTCCCTCTCTCTCTCTCTCTCTCAATTCATTTTGCTTTATTGGCATGACGTAACAATGTACATATTGTTTATGTGCAGGTTGATTGGTCTGTCAGACACTGTCCCTCAACTTATGGCTGGCAGCAATGTAGTGCGCTGCCAACCCACAGCTCTCTGCGTCCTCCCCCAACAGGACGGCATCTACATTGATGCTAAAAAAAAAAGTAGTCCCATGCAGTTCCCATAATTGTTATGCAAATGAGCCTCCATACTTCATTGAGAAATAATTTTGTCAAGAGCCAGTCTCTTTGGACACAGAGCCAGTTTTCTTAAACCCCTGTTATTGCTCTGCAGGCACTGTAAAGAACTGTTGAATGGGAGAGAGCAGTTCCTATGTCTGTCTCTGCTATTTATTTATTTTATTCCCACAGACAGTTAATAGTTGCAGAACATTTGATTCATCTTTTGCAAATACATTTTTGTCTAGTTCTTATTTTGTTTTTTTTATTACTACCATGTCGTTCCTTGATTCTTCAGAAGTTGTGACGGACTGTCAAAAGCAGATGCATTTTCTGATGAAATAAGAGGTAGAGAGCTATAGTAGTAGTAGATATACCGCCCTGACTCTTTACAAATAGACTGTTGCCTCTTCATATATATAGACTGTTGACTCTTCATATATATAGACTGCTGACGCTTTAAATATAGACTGTTGATGACTCATAGACTGTTGATGACTCTTTAAATATAGACTGTTGACTCTTCATATATATATAGACTGTTGACTCTTCATATATATATAGACTGTTGATGACTCATAGACTGTTGATGACTCAGACTGTAGATGACTCTTTACAAATAGACTGTTGACTCTTCATATATATATAGACTGTTGATGACTCATAGACTGTTGATGACTCAGACTGTAGATGACTCTTTACAAATAGACTGTTGACTCTTCATATATATAGACTGTTGACTCTTCATATATATAGACTGTTGACTCTTCATATATATAGACTGTTGACTCTTCATATATATAGACTGTTGACTCTTTAAATATAGACTGTTGACTCTTTAAATATAGACTGTTGACTCTTCATATATATAGACTGTAGATGACTCATAGACTGTTGATGACTCATAGACTGTTGCTGACTCTTTAAATATAGACTGTTGATGACTCATAGACTGTTGATGACTCTTTAAATATAGACTGTTGATGACTCATAGACTGTTGATGACTCTTTAAATATAGACTGTTGATGACTCATAGACTGTTGATGACTCTTTAAATATAGACTGTTGATGACTCATAGACTGTTGATGACTCTTTAAATATAGACTGTTGATGACTCATAGACTGTTGATGACTCATAGACTGTTGATGACTCATAGACTGTTGATGACTCATAGACTGTCGATGACTCTTTAAATATAGACTGTTGATGACTCATAGACTGTTGATGACTCATAGACTGTTGATGACTCATAGACTGTTGATGACTCATAGACTGTTGATGACTCATAGACTGTTGATGACTCTTTAAATATAGACTGTTGATGACTCATAGACTGTTGATGACTCATAGACTGTAGATGACTCTTTAAATATAGACTGTAGATGACTCATAGACTGTTGATGACTCAGACTGTAGATGACTCTTTAAATATAGACTGTTGATGACTCATAGACTGTTGATGACTCATAGACTGTTGATGACTCATAGACTGTTGATGACTCAGACTGTAGATGACTCTTTAAATATAGACTGTTGATTACTCTTCATATATATAGACTGTTGATGACTCTTTAATAAATCACATTATTTGTGCAGTATATCAACGATGATTGGACACTTCCCCGGTTCGACTACATCAGAATAAAACTGCAAGCCCCGTCAGTCAAAGCATTTACATTTTGTTGGTGGTAGCCTTGGTTTTCATATCATGCTAATGCACTCAGACACACAGACACACTGGTGTAAAGATGGGTTCCCATGTTCCAGACTTCTATAATGAGTCCCAAATGGCACCCTATTCCCTATAGAGTGCACTACAAAGTAGTGAACTAAATAGACAATAGTTTGTCATGTGGGACAAACGTCAAGACTTCTCCTCAGATGTTCTGCAGCCTCAGCCTGACTGGCTGGAAGGAGAGGGACCACACACCTACCAGTATGGGGGCCCTTTGGTCAACACCGTGTACTGCATCACAAATAGCACCCTATTCCCTATAGAGTGCACTAATTTAGACCAGAGAGTCTTCACCTCTCGTTGTCTAAAATTGTCCAACAACTGTCTGTCTGCTCTATAGCCATCTGGACCGGTGTGACTTATCTCAACTGTCTCTGTTCAAAATCCATCTGGACCGGTGTGACTTATCTCAACTGTCTCTGTTCTAAATCCATCTGGACCGGTGTGACTTATCTCAACTGTCTCTGTTCTAAATCCATCTGGACCGGTGAGACTTATCTCAACTGTCTCTGTTCTAAATCCATCTGGACCGGTGTGACTTATCTCAACTGTCTCTGTTCTAAATCCATCTGGACCGGTGTGACTTATCTCAACTGTCTCTGTTCTAAATCCATCTGGACCGGTGTGACTTATCTCAACTGTCTCTGTTCTAAATCCATCTGGACCGGTGTGACTTATCTCAACTGTCTCTGTTCTAAATCCATCTGGACCGGTGTGACTTATCTCAACTGTCTCTGTTCTAT
>NC_092173.1:48561523-48704444 GCF_045791955.1 Oncorhynchus clarkii lewisi
TAGTGTCTGCAGGTTGTTGGTCTTTCCTTTCACTATACCACTGAAATATTATACTATACTATACTATACCACTATACTATATTATACTATACCACTATACTATATTATACTATACCACTACACTATATTATACTATATTACTATACTATATTATACTATATTACTATACTATATTATACTATACCACCATTCTATATTACACTATACAACTATACTATATTATACTATACCACTATACTATATCATACTATATTACTATACTATATTATACTATATTACTATACTATATTATACTATACCACTATACTATACCACTATACTATATTATACTATACCACTATGCTATATTATACTATATTACTATACCATATTATACTATACCACTATAATATACCACTATACTATATTGTACTATACCACTATACTATATTATACTATACCACTATACTATAGTATACTATACCACTATACTATACCACCATGCTATATTATACTATACCACTATACTATATTATACTATACCACTATACTATATTATACTATACCACTATACTATATTATAATATATTACTAAACTATATTATACTATACCACTATACTATACAACTATACTATATTATACTATATTACTATACTATATTCCAATACTATATTATACTATACCACTATACAATACCACTATACTATATTATACTATACTCCTATACTATATTATAATATACCGCTATACTATACCACTATACTATATAATACTATATTACTATACTATATTATACTATACCACTATGCTATATTATACTATACCACTATACTATATTATACTATACCACTATACTATATTATACTATATTACTATACTATATTACTATATTATACTATACCGCTATACTATATTATACTATATTACTATACTATATTATACTATATTATACTATACCACTATACTATACCACTATAATATATTATACTATACTATATTATACTATACCACTATACTATAGTCTACTATACCACTATACTATATCATACTATACCACTATACTATACCACTATACTATATTATACTATACCGCTATACTATACCACTATACTATAATATACTATATTACCATACTATGTTATACTATACCACTATACTATATTATACTATACCACCATACCATATTATACTACTATACTATATTATACTATACCACGATACTATATTATACCACTATACTATATTATACTACACCACTATACTATATTATACTATATTACTATACTATATTACTATATATTATATATATTATACTATATTATACTATACCGCTATACTATACCACTATACTATATTATACTATACCACTATACTATAGTATACAATACCACTATACTATATTATACTATATTACTATACTATATTACTATACTATATTACTATACTATATTATACTATACCACTATACTACACTACACCACTATACTATACCACTATACTATATTATACTATACCACTACACTATATTATACTATACCATATTACTATACTATATATTATACTATACTACACTATACTATACCACTACACTATATTATACTACACCACTATTCTATATTACACTATACCACTATCCTATATTATAATATACCACTATACTATAGTATACTATACCACTATACTATAGTATACTATTCCACTATACTATACCACTATAGTATACTATTCCACT
The DNA here is from genome assembly GCF_045791955.1 of Oncorhynchus clarkii lewisi. Lineage (NCBI taxonomy): Eukaryota > Metazoa > Chordata > Actinopteri > Salmoniformes > Salmonidae > Oncorhynchus > Oncorhynchus clarkii. The sequence continues at coordinate 48,563,236 of NC_092173.1, forward strand.
ATATTATACTATGCCACTATACTATACCACTATATTATACTATACCACTATACTATACCACTATACTATAACACTATATTATACTATATTATACTATACCACTATACTATATTATACGATACCACTGTACTATAGTATACTATACCACTATAATATATTATACTACACCACTATACTATACCGCTATACTATGTTATACTATACCCATATGCTATATGATACTATACCACTATACTATAGTATACTATACCACTATACTATAGTATACTATTCCACTATACTATACCACTATATTATACTATGCCACTATACTATGACACTATATTATACTATACCACTATACTGTGCCACTATACTATACCACTATACTATACCACTATAGTATACTACTCCACTATACTATACCACTATATTATACTATGCCAGTATACTATTCCACTATACTATACCACTATAGTATACTATTCCACTATACTATACCACTATATTATACTATGCCACTATACTATACCACTATATTATACTATACCACTATACTATACCACTATATTATAACACTATATTATACTATACCACTATACTATACCACTATACTATAACACTATATTATACTATACCACTATACTATACCACTATACTATACCACTATATTATACTATACCACTATACTATACCACTATACTATAACACTATATTATACTATACCACTGTACTATACCACTATACTATAACACTATATTATACTATGCCACTATACTATACCACTATATTATACTATACCACTATACTGTGCCACTATACTATACCACTATACTATACTACTGGTCAGGGACAGGCTACTGACCTGTGGTCTGGTGCGGAGCAGCTCCTGGTGTTTCAGTCTCAACCTCTCCTTCTCCATCTGCAGCTGCTGGAGCCTCATCTGGTTGCTGCCCCCCATGACTCCTCTGCTCTCGGGACTGGAGGGCAGTTGGCCCCCCTGCTTGCTTGGACCACTCTGGGTGATACGCTGCTGGTTCAGGCCTACAGAGGGGAGAGAGAGAGAAATAGCGGTTCATTATTTCACAAAGAGTATATCGTCAGGTGAAACTGACCTCTTATGTCCGATCATTGTCATAACACTACAACGTGAAACTCAGTAACTCCTATTCAGAGTCACAGCGGTGTATTTAATCAGAGTCACAGCGGTGTATTTAATCAGAGTCACAGCGGTGTATTTAATCAGAGTCACAGCGGTGTATTTAATCAGAGTCACAGCGGTGTATTTAATCAGAGTCACAGCGGTGTATTTAATCAGAGTCACAGCGGTGTATTTAATCAGAGTCACAGCGGTGTATTTAATCAGAGTCACAGCGGTGTATTTAATCAGAGTCACAGCGGTGTATTTAATCAGAGTCATATAGCGGTGTATTTAATCAGAGTCACAGCGGTGTATTTAATCAGAGTCACAGCGGTGTATTTAATCAGAGACACAGCGGTGTATTTAATCAGAGTCACAGTGGTGTATTTAATCAGAGTCACAGCGGTGTATTTAATCAGAGTCACAGCGGTGTATTTAATCAGAGTCATAGCGGTGTATTTAATCAGAGTCATAGCGGTGTATTTAATCAGAGTCACAGCGGTGTATTTAATCAGAGTCATAGCGGTGTATTTAATCAGAGTCATAGCGGTGTATTTAATCAGAGTCACAGCGGTGTATTTAATCAGAGTCATAGCGGTGTATTTAATCAGAGTCATAGCGGTGTATTTAATCAGAGTCACAGCGGTGTATTTAATCAGAGTCACAGCGGTGTATTTAATCAGAGACACAGCGGTGTATTTAATCAGAGTCATAGCGGTGTATTTAATCAGAGTCATAGCGGTGTATTTAATCAGAGTCATAGCGGTGTATTTAATCAGAGTCACAGCGGTGTATTTAATCAGAGACACAGCGGTGTATTTAATCAGAGTCATAGCGGTGTATTTAATCAGAGTCATAGCGGTGTATTTAATCAGAGTCACAGCGGTGTATTTAATCAGAGTCACAGCGGTGTATTTAATCAGAGACACAGCGGTGTATTTAATCAGAGTCATAGCGGTGTATTTAATCAGAGTCACAGCGGTGTATTTAATCAGTCATAGCGGTGTATTTAATCAGTCATAGCGGTGTATTTAATCAGAGTCACAGCGGTGTATTTAATCAGAGCAGCAGGAGCTTCCTTCTTTTGCGCGAGTGAAATGACAAACTGTCCAAACTCAGAATAAAATATGCTTCCCAAAAATAACATGGTAGCTGTGGTTGAACGTTTAATTGGATTGGTGATTTTCTGCATTTATCCAAGTCCCATCAAGTAGCTTGATTTCAGATGTGTTCATGTAAACAGGATCAAGTAGCCTGATTTCAGATGTGTTCATGTAAACAGGATCAGGTAGCCTGATTTCAGATGTGTTCATGTAAACAGGATCAGGTAGCCTGATTTCAGATGTGTCCATGTAAACAGGATCAGGTAGCCTGATTTCAGATGTGTTCATGTAAACAGGATCAGGTAGCCTGATTTCAGATGTGTCCATGTAAACAGGATCAGGTAGCCTGATTTCAGATGTGTTCATGTAAACAGGATCAGGTAGCCTGATTTCAGATGTGTCCATGTAAACAGGATCAGGTAGCCTGATTTCAGATGTGTCCATGTTCAGAATCATTAGGGAAATCGTTCTGGCAAAGCTTGTAAATGTTTAAATCAAACTATTATATTAATCTGACTAATTTACAATAAATCTGATTATTGTGTGCATATAACCGTACTCACTGTAACACAAGTCTCATTTGGGAATTAGATTTGATTTGAGATTAGTGCAGGTGTATATTTTTAGGAGGATTTGCGATGGAAAAAATATGTTGTGAATAAAAAAAGAAAGCCTGTGTATTTGTCAAATTGATGTGTCAATAAAATATAACACTTTTTTGTATTTTTTTTAAATGATCCTTAGTGGTCTATAATGGAAAGTGTTTAGGAAAATGTGCCGGTCACTCTGCTGCTGGCCCCACACAGAGTACTTCACCAGCATGACATCATCAAGCAGCTGCCAACAAGGTGTCAACTTCTGTGCTGAAGTGCTGAGATAGCAGACGGGACAGAAAACACACACAGTGCTGCGATAGCAGACGGGACAGAAAACACACACAGTGCTGCGATAGCAGACAGCAGGCCCCTTCTGAACCCAGCCAGGTCTCTTGTGAACCCAGCCGGGTCCCTCCTGAATCCAGACAGGTCCCTTCTGAACTCAGGCAGGTCCCTCCTGAACCCAGACAGGTCCCTCCTGAACCCAGACAGGTCACTTCTGAACCCAGCCAGGTCCCTTCTGAATCCAGACAGGTCCCTTTAGAACCCAGACAGGTCCCTTCTGAACCCAGACAGGTTCCTTCTGAACCCAGACAGGTCCTTTCTGAACCCAGACAGGTCCCTTCTGAACCCAGACAGGTCCCTCCTGAACCGAGACAGGTCCATCCTGAACCCAGACAGGTCACTTCTGAACCCAGCCAGGTCCCTTCTAAACCCAGCCAGGTCCCTTCTGAACCCAGACAGGTCCCTTTAGAACCCAGACAGGTCCCTTCTGAACCCAGACAGGTCCCTTCTGAACCCAGACAGGTCCCTTCTGAACCCAGACAGGTCAATCCTGAACCGAGACAGGTCCCTCCTGAACCCAGACAGGTCCCTCCTGAACCCAGACAGGTCCCTTCTGAACCCAGACAGGTCCCTTCTGAAAACTGCCAGGTCCCTCCTGAACCCAGCCAGGTCCCTTCTGAACCCAGCCAGGTCCCTTCTGAACTCAGCCAGGTCCCTCCTGAACCCAGCCAGGTCCCTTCTGACCCTAGACCCAGCCAGGTCCTTCTGAACCCAGCCAGGTCCCTTCTGACCCCAGACCCAGCCAGGTCCTTCTGAACCCAGCCAGGTCCCTTCTGAACCCAGACCCAGCCAGGTCTCTCCTGAACCCAGACAGGTCCCTTCTGAACCCAGACAGGTCCCTCCTGAACCCAGCCAGGTCCCTCCTGAACCAAGACAGGTCCCTTCTGAACCCAGACAGGTCCCTTCTAAACCCAAACAGGTCCATTCTGAACCCAGCCAGGTCCCTTTAGAACCCAGACAGGTCCCTTCTGAACCCAGACAGGTCCCTTCTGAACCCAGACAGGTCCCTTCTGAACCCAGACAGGTCAATCCTGAACCGAGACAGGTCCCTCCTGAACCCAGACAGGTCCCTCCTGAACCCAGACAGGTCCCTTCTGAACCCAGACAGGTCCCTTCTGAAAACTGCCAGGTCCCTCCTGAACCCAGCCAGGTCCCTTCTGAACCCAGCCAGGTCCCTTCTGAACTCAGCCAGGTCCCTCCTGAACCCAGCCAGGTCCCTTCTGACCCTAGACCCAGCCAGGTCCTTCTGAACCCAGCCAGGTCCCTTCTGACCCCAGGCCCAGCCAGGTCCTTCTGAACCCAGCCAGGTCCCTTCTGAACCCAGACCCAGCCAGGTCCCTTCTGAACCCAGACAGGTCCCTTCTAAACCCAGACAGGTCCATTCTGAACCCAGCCAGGTCCCTTTAGAACCCAGACAGGTCCCTTCTGAACCCAGACAGGTCCCTTCTGAACCCAGACAGGTCAATCCTGAACCGAGACAGGTCCCTCCTGAACCCAGACAGGTCCCTCCTGAACCCAGACAGGTCCCTTCTGAACCCAGACAGGTCCCTTCTGAAAACTGCCAGGTCCCTCCTGAACCCAGCCAGGTCCCTTCTGAACCCAGCCAGGTCCCTTCTGAACTCAGCCAGGTCCCTCCTGAACCCAGCCAGGTCCCTTCTGACCCTAGACCCAGCCAGGTCCTTCTGAACCCAGCCAGGTCCCTTCTGACCCCAGACCCAGCCAGGTCCTTCTGAACCCAGCCAGGTCCCTTCTGAACCCAGACCCAGCCAGGTCTCTCCTGAACCCAGACAGGTCCCTTCTGAACCCAGACAGGTCCCTCCTGAACCCAGCCAGGTCCCTCCTGAACCAAGACAGGTCCCTTCTGAACCCAGACAGGTCCCTTCTAAACCCAGACAGGTCCATTCTGAACCCAGCCAGGTCCCTTCTGAAAACAGCCAGGTCCCTCCTGAACCCAGCCAGGTCCCTTCTGAACCCAGCCAGGTCCCTTCTGAACTCAGCCAGGTCCCTCCTGAACCCAGCCAGGTCCCTTTTGACCCTAGACCCAGCCAGGTCCTTCTAAACCCAGCCAGGTCCCTTCTGACCCCAGACCCAGCCAAGTCTCTCCTGAACCCAGCCAGGTCCCTTCTGAACCCAGACAGGTCCCTCCTGAACCCAGCCAGGTCCCTCCTGAACAAAGACAAGTCCCTTCTGAACCCAGACAGGTCCCTTCTAAACCCAGACAGGTCCCTTCTGAACCCAGCCAGGTCCCTTCTGAAAACAGCCAGGTCCCTCCTGAACCCAGCCAGGTCCCTTCTGAACCCAGTCAGGTCCCTTCTGAACTCAGCCAGGTCCCTCCTGAACCCAGCCAGGTCCCTTCTGACCCTAGACCCAGCCAGGTCCTTCTGAACCCAGCCAGGTCCCTTCTGACCCCAGACCCAGCCAGGTCCTTATGAACCCAGCCAGGTCCCTCCTGAACCCAGACCCAGCCAGGTCTCTCCTGAACCCAGACAGGTCCCTTCTGAACCCAGACAGGTCCCTCCTGAACCCAGACAGGTCCCTCCTGAACCAAGACAGGTCCCTTCTGAACTCAGCCAGGTCCCTCCTGAACCCAGCCAGGTCCCTTCTGACCCTAGACCCAGCCAGGTCCTTCTGAACCCAGCCAGGTCCCTTCTGACCCCAGACCCAGCCAGGTCCTTCTGAACCCAGCCAGGTCCCTTCTGAACCCAGACCCAGCCAGGTCCCTTCTGAACCCAGACAGGTCCCTTCTAAACCCAGACAGGTCCATTCTGAACCCAGCCAGGTCCCTTTAGAACCCAGACAGGTCCCTTCTGAACCCAGACAGGTCCCTTCTGAACCCAGACAGGTCAATCCTGAACCGAGACAGGTCCCTCCTGAACCCAGACAGGTCCCTCCTGAACCCAGACAGGTCCCTTCTGAAAACTGCCAGGTCCCTCCTGAACCCAGCCAGGTCCCTTCTGAACCCAGCCAGGTCCCTTCTGAACTCAGCCAGGTCCCTCCTGAACCCAGCCAGGTCCCTTCTGACCCGAGACCCAGCCAGGTCCTTCTGAACCCAGCCAGGTCCCTTCTGACCCCAGACCCAGCCAGGTCCTTCTGAACCCAGCCAGGTCCCTTCTGAACCCAGACCCAGCCAGGTCTCTCCTGAACCCAGACAGGTCCCTTCTGAACCCAGACAGGTCCCTCCTGAACCCAGCCAGGTCCCTCCTGAACCAAGACAGGTCCCTTCTGAACCCAGACAGGTCCCTTCTAAACCCAGACAGGTCCATTCTGAACCCAGCCAGGTCCCTTCTGAACCCAGCCAGGTCCCTCCTGAACCCAGCCAGGTCCCTTCTGAACCCAGCCAGGTACCTTCTGAACCCAGCCAGGTCCCTCCTGAACCCAGCCAGGTCCCTTCTGACCCCAGACCCAGCCAGGTCCTTCTGAACCCAGACAGGTCCCTTCTGAACCCAGACAGGTCCCTCCTGAACCAAGCCAGGTCCCTCCTGAAACCAGACAGGTCCCTTCTGAACCCAGACAGGTCCCTTCTAACCCCAGACAGGTCCCTTCTGAATCCAGCCAGGTCCCTCCTGAACCCAGCCCCAGACAGGTCCCTTCTGAACCCAGACAGGTTCCTTCTGAACCCAGACAGGTCCTTTCTGAACCCAGACAGGTCCCTTCTGAACCCAGACAGGTCCCTCCTGAACCGAGACAGGTCCATCCTGAACCCAGACAGGTCACTTCTGAACCCAGCCAGGTCCCTTCTAAACCCAGCCAGGTCCCTTCTGAACCCAGACAGGTCCCTTTAGAACCCAGACAGGTCCCTTCTGAACCCAGACAGGTCCCTTCTGAACCCATACAGGTCCCTTCTGAACCCAGACAGGTCAATCCTGAACCGAGACAGGTCCCTCCTGAACCCAGACAGGTCCCTCCTGAACCCAGACAGGTCCCTTCTGAACCCAGACAGGTCCATTCTGAAAATAGCCAGGTCCCTCCTGAACCCAGCCAGGTCCCTTCTGAACCCAGCCAGGTCCCTTCTGAAATCAGCCAGGTCCCTCATGAACCCAGCCAGGTCCCTTCTGACCCTAGACCCAGCCAGGTCCTTCTGAACCCAGCCAGGTCCCTTCTGACCCCAGACCCAGCCAGGTCCTTCTGAACCCAGCCAGGTCCCTTCTGAACCCAGACCCAGCCAGGTCTCTCCTGAACCCAGACAGGTCCCTTCTGAACCCAGACAGGTCCCTCCTGAACCCAGCCAGGTCCCTCCTGAACCAAGACAGGTCCCTTCTGAACCCAGACAGGTCCCTTCTAAACCCAGACAGGTCCCTTCTGAACCCAGCCAGGTCCCTTCTGAAAACAGCCAGGTCCCTCCTGAACCCAGCCAGGTCCCTTCTGAACCCAGCCAGGTCCCTTCTGAACTCAGCCAGGTCCCTCCTGAACCCAGCCAGGTCCCTTTTGACCCTAGACCCAGCCAGGTCCTTCTAAACCCAGCCAGGTCCCTTCTGACCCCAGACCCAGCCAGGTCTCTCCTGAACCCAGCCAGGTCCCTTCTGAACCCAGACAGGTCCCTCCTGAACCCAGCCAGGTCCCTCCTGAACCAAGACAGGTCCCTTCTGAACCCAGACAGGTCCCTTCTAAACCCAGACAGGTCCCTTCTGAACCCAGCCAGGTCCCTTCTGAAAACAGCCAGGTCCCTCCTGAACCCAGCCAGGTCCCTTCTGAACCCAGCCAGGTCCCTTCTGAACTCAGCCAGGTCCCTCCTGAACCCAGCCAGGTCCCTTCTGACCCTAGACCCAGCCAGGTCCTTCTGAACCCAGCCAGGTCCTTTCTGACCCCAGACCCAGCCAGGTCCTTCTGAACCCAGCCAGGTCCCTCCTGAACCCAGACCCAGCCAGGTCTCTCCTGAACCCAGACAGGTCCCTTCTGAACCCAGACAGGTCCCTCCTGAACCCATCCAGGTCCCTCCTGAACCAAGACAAGTCCCTTCTGAACCCAGCCAGGTCCCTTCTGAACCCAGCCAGGTCCCTCCTGAACCCAGCCAGGTCCCTTCCGAACCCAGCCAGGTCCCTTCTGAACCCAGCCAGGTCCCTCCTGAACCCAGCCAGGTCCCTTCTGACCCCAGACCCAGCCAGGTCCTTCTGAACCCAGACAGGTCCCTTCTGAACCCAGACAGGTCCCTCCTGAACCCAGCCAGGTCCCTCCTGAAACCAGACAGGTCCCTTCTGAACCCAGACAGGTCCCTTCTAACCCCAGACAGGTCCCTTCTGAATCCAGCCAGGTCCCTCCTGAACCCAGCCCCAGCCAGGTACTTCTGAACCCAGACAGGTCCCTTCTGAACCCAGACAGGTCCCTCCTGAACCCAGCCAGGTCCCTCCTGAAACCAGACAGGTCCCTCCTGAACCCAGCCAGGTCCCTCCTGAAACACAGACAGGTCCCTTCTGAACCCAGCCAGGTCCCTCCTGAACCAAGACAGGTCCCTCCTATAGCCAGACAGGTCCCTCCAGAACCCAGACAGGTCCCTCATGAAACCAGACAGGTCCCTTCTGAACCCAGACAGGTCCCTTCTAACCCCAGACAGGTCCCTCCTGAATCCAGCCAGGACCCTCCTGAACCCAGCCCCAGCCAGGTCCTTCTGAACCCATACAGGTCCTTTCTGAACCCAGCCAGGTCCCTTCTGAACCCAGACAGGTCCCTTCTGAACCCAGACAGGTCCCTCCTGAACCCAGCCCCAGCCAGGTCCCTTCTGAACCCAGCCAGGTCCTTCTGAACCCAGACAGGTCCCTTCTGAACTCAGGCAGGTCCCTCCTGAACCCAGGCAGGTCCCTTCTGAACCCAGCCAGGTCCCTTCTGAACTCAGCCAGGTCCCTCATGAACCCAGCCAGGTCCCTTCTGAAACCAGCCAGGTCCTTCTGAACCCAGACAGGTCCCTTCTGAACCCAGGCAGGTTCCTCCTGAACCCAGACAGGTCCCTTCTGAACTCAGACAGGTCCCTCCTAAACCCAGACAGGTCCCTTCTGAACCCAGACAGGTCCCTTCTTAACCCAGCCAGGTCCCTTCTGAAAACAGCAAGGTCCCTCCTGAACCCAGCCAGGTCCCTTCTGAACCTAGCCAGGTCCCTTCTGAACTCAGCCAGGTCACTCCTGAACCCTGTCAGGTCCCTTCTGACCCTAGACCCAGCCAGGTCCTTCTGAACCCAGACAGGTCCCTTCTGAACCCAGACAGGTCCCTCCTGAACCCAGCCAGGTCCCTCCTGAAACCAGACAGGTCCCTTCTGAACCCAGACAGGTCCCTTCTAACCCCAGACAGGTCCCTTCTGAATCCAGCCAGGTCCCTCCTGAACCCAGCCCCAGCCAGGTCCTTCTGAACCCAGACAGGTCCCTTCTGAACCCAGGCAGGTCCCTCCTGAACCCAGCCAGGTCCCTCCTGAAACCAGACAGGTCCCTCCTGAACCCAGCCAGGTCCTTCTGAACCCAGACAGGTCCCTCCTGAACCCAGCCAGGTCCCTCCTGAAACCAGACAGGTCCCTTCTAACACCAGACAGGTCCCTCCTGAATCCAGCCAGGTCCCTGCTGAACCAAGACAGGTCCCTTCTGAACCAAGTCAGGTCCCTCCTGAACCCAGACAGGTCCCTCCTGAATCCAGACAGTTCCCTCCTGAACCCAGCCAGGTCCTTCTGAACCCAGACAGGTCCCTCCTGAACCCAGACAGGTCCGTTCTGAACCCAGACAGGTCCCTCCTGAACCCAGCCAGGTCCCTTCTGAAACCAGACAGGTCCCTCTTGAACCCAGCCAGGTCCTTCTGAACCCAGACAGGTCCCTTCTGAACCCAGGCAGGTTCCTCCTGATCCCAGACAGGTCCCTTCTGAACCCAGCCAGGTCCCTTCTGAACCCAGACAGGTCCCTTCTGAATCCAGCCAGGTCCCTCCTGAACACAGCCCCAGCCAGGTCCCACCTGAACCCAGAGAAGCCCCTCCTGAACCCAGACAGGTCCCTTCTGAACCCAGACAGGTAATTTCTGAACCCAGACAGGTCTTTCTGAACCCAGACAGGTACCTCCTAAACCCAGACAGGTCCCTTCTGAACCCAGACAGGTCCCTCCTGAACCCAGCCAGGTCCCTCCTGAAACACAGACAGGTCCCTTCTGAACCCAGCCAGGTCCCTCCTGAACCCAGACAGGCACCTCCTAAACCCAGACAGGTCCCTTCTGAACTCAGGCAGGTCCCTCCTGAACCCAGGCAGGTCCCTTCTGAACCCAGCCAGGTCCCTTCTGAACCCAGCCAGGTCCCTCCTGAACCAGGCCCCTCCTGAACTCAGACCGGTCCCTTCTGAACCCAGACAGGTCCCTCCTGAACCCAGACAGGTCACTTCTGAAACCAGCCAGGTCCCTTCTGAACCCAGACAGGTCCCTTTAGAACCCAGACAGGTCCCTTCTGAACCCAGACAGGTCCCTTCTGAACCCAGACAGGTCCCTCCTGAACCGAGACAGGTCTCTCCTGAACCGAGACAGGTCCCTCCTGAACCGAGACAGGTCCCTCCTGAACCCAGACAGGTCCCTCCTGAACCCAGACAGGTCTCTTCTGAACCCAGACAGGTCCCTTCTGAACCCAGCCAGGTCCCATCTGAAAACAGCCAGGTCCCTCCTGAACCCAGCCAGGTCCCTTCTGAACCCAGCCAGGTCCTTCTGAACTCAGCCAGGTCCCTCATGAACCCAGCCAGGTCCCTCCTGAACCCAGCCAGGTCCCTTCTGAACCCAGCCAGGTCCCTTCTGAACCCAGGCAGGTTCCTCCTGAACCCAGACAGGTCCCTTCTGAACCCAGACAGGTCCCTCCTGAACCCAGACAAGTCTCTTCTGAACCCAGACAGGTCCCTTCTGAACCCAGCCAGGTCCCTTCTGAAAACAGCAAGGTCCCTCCTGAACCCAGCCAGGTCCCTTCTGAACCCAGCCAGGTCCCTTCTGAACTCAGCCAGGTCCCTCCTGAACCCAGCCAGGTCCCTTCTGACCCTAGACCCAGCCAGGTCCTTCTGAACCCAGACAGGTCCCTTCTGAACCCAGACAGGTCCCTCCTAAACCCAGCCAGGTCCCTCCTGAAACCAGACAGGTCCCTTCTGAACCCAGACAGGTCCCTTCTAACCCCAGACAGGTCCCTCCTGAATCCAGCCAGGTCCCTCCTGAACCCAGCCCCAGCCAGGTCCCTCCTGAATCCAGCCAGGTCCCTCCTGAACCAAGACAGGTCCCTTCTGAACCAAGGCAGGTCCCTCCTGAACCCAGACAGGTCCCTCCTGAATCCAGACAGTTCCCTCCTGAACCCAGACAGGTCCGTTCTGAACCCAGACAGGTCCCTCCTGAACCCAGCCAGGTCCCTTCTGAACCCAGGCAGGTCCCTTCTGAACCCAGGCAGGTACCTCCTGAACCCAGAAAGGTCCCTTCTGAACCCAGACAGGTCCCTTCTGAACCCAGACAGGTCCCTTCTGAATCCAGCCAGGTCCCTCCTGAACCCAGCCAGGCCCCTCCTGAACCCAGACAGGTCCCTTCTGAACCCAGACAGGTCCTTTCTGAACCCAGACAGGTCCTTGTGAACCCAGACAGGTACCTCCTGAACCCAGACAGGTCCCTTCTGAACCCAGACAGGTCCCTCCTGAACCCAGCCAGGTCCCTCCTGAACCCAGACAGGTCCCTTCTGAACCCAGCCAGGTCCCTCCTGAACCCAGACAGGTCCCTCCTATAGCCAGACAGGTCCCTCCAGAACCCAGACAGGTCCCTCATGAAACCAGACAGGTCCCTTCTGAACCCAGACAGGTCCCTTCTAACCCCAGACAGTTCCCTCCTGAATCCAGCCAGGTCCCTCCTGAACCCAGCCCCAGCCAGGTCCTTCTGAACCCAGACAGGTCCCTTCTGAACCCAGCCAGGTCCCTCCTGAAACCAGACAGGTCCCTCCTGAACCCAGCCAGGTCCTTCTGAAACCAGACAGGTCCCTCCTGAACCCAGCCAGGTCCCTCCTGAAACCAGACAGGTCCCTTCTAACACCAGACAGGTCCCTCCTGAATCCAGCCAGGTCCCTGCTGAACCAAGACAGGTCCCTTCTGAACCAAGTCAGGTCCCTCCTGAACCCAGACAGGTCCCTCCTGAATCCAGACAGTTCCCTCCTGAACCCAGCCAGGTCCTTCTGAACCCAGACATGTCCCTCCTGAACCCAGACAGGTCCGTTCTGAACCCAGACAGGTCCCTCCTGAACCCAGCCAGGTCCCTTCTGAAACCAGACAGGTCCCTCTTGAACCCAGCCAGGTCCTTCTGAACCCAGACAGGTCCCTTCTGAACCCAGGCAGGTTCCTCCTGATCCCAGACAGGTCCCTTCTGAACCCAGCCAGGTCCCTTCTGAACCCAGACAGGTCCCGTCTGAATCCAGCCAGGTCCCTCCTGAACACAGCCCCAGCCAGGTCCCACCTGAACCCAGAGAAGCCCCTCCTGAACCCAGACAGGTCCCTTCTGAACCCAGACAGGTCCCTCCTGAACCAAGACAGGTCCCTTCTGAACCCAGACAGGTAATTTCTGAACCCAGACAGGTCTTTCTGAACCCAGACAGGTACCTCCTAAACCCAGACAGGTCCCTTCTGAACCCAGACAGGTCCCTCCTGAACCCAGCCAGGTCCCTCCTGAAACACAGACAGGTCCCTTCTGAACCCAGCCAGGTCCCTCCTGAACCCAGACAGGTTCCTCCTATAGCCAGACAGGTCCCTCCAGAACCCAGACAGGTCCCTCATGAAACCAGACAGGTCCCTTCTGAACCCAGACAGGTCCCTTCTAACCCCAGACAGGTCCCTCCTGAATCCAGCCAGGTCCCTCCTGAACCCAGCCCCAGCCAGGTCCTTCTGAACCCATACAGGTCCCTTCTGAACCCAGCCAGGTCCCTTCTGAACCCAGACAGGTCCCTTCTGAACCCAGACAGGTCCCTCCTGAACCCAGCCCCAGCCAGGTCCCTTCTGAACCCAGCCAGGTCCTTCTGAACTCAGACAGGTCCCTTCTGAACTCAGGCAGGTCCCTCCTGAACCCAGGCAGGTCCCTTCTGAACCCAGCCAGGTCCCTCCTGAACCAGGCCCCTCCTGAACCCAGACCGGTCCCTTCTGAACCCAGACAGGTCCCTCCTGAACCCAGACAGGTCACTTCTGAAACCAGCCAGGTCCCTTCTGAACCCAGACAGGTCCCTTTAGAACCCAGACAGGTCCCTTCTGAACCCAGACAGGTCCCTTCTGAACCCAGACAGGTCCCTCCTGAACCGAGACAGGTCTCTCCTGAACCGAGACAGGTCCCTCCTGAACCGAGACAGGTCCCTCCTGAACCCAGACAGGTCCCTCCTGAACCCAGACAGGTCCCTTCTGAACCCAGACAGGTCCCTTCTGAACCCAGCCAGGTCCCTTCTGAAAACAGCCAGGTCCCTCCTGAACCCAGCCAGGTCCCTTCTGAACCCAGCCAGGTCCCTTCTGAACCCAGGCAGGTTCCTCCTGAACCCAGACAGGTCCCTTCTGAACCCAGACAGGTCCCTCCTGAACCCAGCCAGGTCCCTCCTGAAACCAGACAGGTCCCTTCTGAACCCAGACAGGTCCCTTCTAACCCCAGACAGGTCCCTCCTGAATCCAGCCAGGTCCCTCCTGAACCCAGCCCCAGCCAGGTCCCTCCTGAATCCAGCCAGGTCCCTCCTGAACCAAGACAGGTCCCTTCTGAACCAAGGCAGGTCCCTCCTGAACCCAGACAGGTCCCTCCTGAATCCAGACAGTTCCCTCCTGAACCCAGACAGGTCCGTTCTGAACCCAGACAGGTCCCTCCTGAACCCAGCCAGGTCCCTTCTGAACCCAGGCAGGTCCCTTCTGAACCCAGGCAGGTACCTCCTGAACCCAGAAAGGTCCCTTCTGAACCCAGACAGGTCCCTTCTGAACCCAGACAGGTCCCTTCTGAATCCAGCCAGGTCCCTCCTGAACCCAGCCAGGCCCCTCCTGAACCCAGACAGGTCCCTTCTGAACCCAGACAGGTCCTTTCTGGACCCAGACAGGTCCTTGTGAACCCAGACAGGTACCTCCTGAACCCAGACAGGTCCCTTCTGAACCCAGACAGGTCCCTCCTGAACCCAGCCAGGTCCCTCCTGAACCCAGACAGGTCCCTTCTGAACCCAGCCAGGTCCCTCCTGAACCCAGACAGGTCCCTCCTATAGCCAGACAGGTCCCTCCAGAACCCAGACAGGTCCCTCATGAAACCAGACAGGTCCCTTCTGAACCCAGACAGGTCCCTTCTAACCCCAGACAGTTCCCTCCTGAATCCAGCCAGGTCCCTCCTGAACCCAGCCCCAGCCAGGTCCTTCTGAACCCATACAGGTCCCTTCTGAACCCAGCCAGGTCCCTTCTGAACCCAGACAGGTCCCTTCTGAACCCAGACAGGTCCCTCCTGAACCCAGCCCCAGCCAGGTCCCTTCTGAACCCAGCCAGGTCCTTCTGAACCCAGACAGGTCCCTTCTGAACTCAGGCAGGTCCCTCCTGAACCCAGGCAGGTCCCTTCTGAACCCAGCCAGGTCCCTTCTGAACCCAGCCAGGTCCCTCCTGAACCAGGCCCCTCCTGAACCCAGACCGGTCCCTTCTGAACCCAGACAGGTCCCTCCTGAACCCAGCCAGGTCCCTTCTGAACCCAGCCAGGTCCCTTCTGAACCCAGACAGGTCCCTCCTGAACCCAGCCAGGTCCCTTCTGAACCCAGCCAGGTCCCTTCTGAACCCAGGCAGGTTCCTCCTGAACCCAGACAGGTCCCTTCTGAACCCAGACAGGTCCCTCCTGAACCCAGACAGGTCTCTTCTGAACTATAGCCAGACAGGTCCCTCCAGAACCCAGATAGGTCCCTTCTGAACCCAGCCAGGTCCCTTCTGAAAACAGCAAGGTCCCTCCTGAACCCAGACAGGTCCCTCCTGAATCCAGCCAGGTCCCTCCTGAACCCAGCCCCAGCCAGGTCCTTCTGAACCCATACAGGTCCCTTCTGAACCCAGCCAGGTCCCTTCTGAACCCAGACAGGTCCCTTCTGAACCCAGACAGGTCCCTCCTGAACCCAGCCCCAGCCAGGTCCCTTCTGAACCCAGCCAGGTCCTTCTGAACTCAGACAGGTCCCTTCTGAACTCAGGCAGGTCCCTCCTGAACCCAGGCAGGTCCCTTCTGAACCCAGCCAGGTCCCTCCTGAACCAGGCCCCTCCTGAACCCAGACCGGTCCCTTCTGAACCCAGACAGGTCCCTCCTGAACCCAGACAGGTCACTTCTGAAACCAGCCAGGTCCCTTCTGAACCCAGACAGGTCCCTTTAGAACCCAGACAGGTCCCTTCTGAACCCAGACAGGTCCCTTCTGAACCCAGACAGGTCCCTCCTGAACCGAGACAGGTCTCTCCTGAACCGAGACAGGTCCCTCCTGAACCGAGACAGGTCCCTCCTGAACCCAGACAGGTCCCTCCTGAACCCAGACAGGTCCCTTCTGAACCCAGACAGGTCCCTTCTGAACCCAGCCAGGTCCCTTCTGAAAACAGCCAGGTCCCTCCTGAACCCAGCCAGGTCCCTTCTGAACCCAGCCAGGTCCCTTCTGAACTCAGCCAGGTCCCTCATGAACCCAGCCAGGTCCCTCCTGAACCCAGCCAGGTCCCTTCTGAACCCAGCCAGGTCCCTTCTGAACCCAGGCAGGTTCCTCCTGAACCCAGACAGGTCCCTTCTGAACCCAGACAGGTCCCTCCTGAACCCAGACAGGTCTCTTCTGAACCCAGACAGGTCCCTTCTGAACCCAGCCAGGTCCCTTCTGAAAACAGCAAGGTCCCTCCTGAACCCAGCCAGGTCCCTTCTGAACCCAGCCAGGTCCCTTCTGAACTCAGCAAGGTCCCTCCTGAACCCAGCCAGGTCCCTTCTGACCCTAGACCCAGCCAGGTCCTTCTGAACCCAGACAGGTCCCTTCTGAACCCAGACAGGTCCCTCCTGAACCCAGCCAGGTCCCTCCTGAAACCAGACAGGTCCCTTCTGAACCCAGACAGGTCCCTTCTAACCCCAGACAGGTCCCTCCTGAATCCAGCCAGGTCCCTCCTGAACCCAGCCCCAGCCAGGTCCCTCCTGAACCAAGACAGGTCCCTTCTGAACCAAGGCAGGTCCCTCCTGAACCCAGACAGGTCCCTCCTGAATCCAGACAGTTCCCTCCTGAACCCAGACAGGTCCGTTCTGAACCCAGACAGGTCCCTCCTGAACCCAGCCAGGTCCCTTCTGAACCCAGGCAGGTCCCTTCTGAACCCAGGCAGGTACCTCCTGAACCCAGAAAGGTCCCTTCTGAACCCAGACAGGTCCCTTCTGAACCCAGACAGGTCCCTTCTGAATCCAGCCAGGTCCCTCCTGAACCCAGCCAGGCCCCTCCTGAACCCAGACAGGTCCCTTCTGAACCCAGACAGGTCCTTTCTGGACCCAGACAGGTCCTTGTGAACCCAGACAGGTACCTCCTGAACCCAGACAGGTCCCTTCTGAACCCAGACAGGTCCCTCCTGAACCCAGCCAGGTCCCTCCTGAACCCAGACAGGTCCCTTCTGAACCCAGCCAGGTCCCTCCTGAACCCAGACAGGTCCCTCCTATAGCCAGACAGGTCCCTCCGGAACCCAGACAGGTCCCTCATGAAACCAGACAGGTCCCTTCTGAACCCAGACAGGTCCCTTCTAACCCCAGACAGTTCCCTCCTGAATCCAGCCAGGTCCCTCCTGAACCCAGCCCCAGCCAGGTCCTTCTGAACCCATACAGGTCCCTTCTGAACCCAGCCAGGTCCCTTCTGAACCCAGACAGGTCCCTTCTGAACCCAGACAGGTCCCTCCTGAACCCAGCCCCAGCCAGGTCCCTTCTGAACCCAGCCAGGTCCTTCTGAACCCAGACAGGTCCCTTCTGAACTCAGGCAGGTCCCTCCTGAACCCAGGCAGGTCCCTTCTGAACCCAGCCAGGTCCCTTCTGAACCCAGCCAGGTCCCTCCTGAACCAGGCCCCTCCTGAACCCAGACCGGTCCCTTCTGAACCCAGACAGGTCCCTCCTGAACCCAGCCAGGTCCCTTCTGAACCCAGCCAGGTCCCTTCTGAACCCAGACAGGTCCCTCCTGAACCCAGCCAGGTCCCTTCTGAACCCAGCCAGGTCCCTTCTGAACCCAGGCAGGTTCCTCCTGAACCCAGACAGGTCCCTTCTGAACCCAGACAGGTCCCTCCTGAACCCAGACAGGTCTCTTCTGAACCCAGATAGGTCCCTTCTGAACCCAGCCAGGTCCCTTCTGAAAACAGCAAGGTCCCTCCTGAACCCAGCCAGGTCCCTTCTGAACCCAGCCAGGTCCCTTCTGAACTCAGCCAGGTCCCTCCTGAACCCAGCCAGGTCCCTTCTGACCCTAGACCCAGCCAGGTCCTTCTGAACCCAGACAGGTCCCTTCTGAACCCAGACAGGTCCCTCCTGAACCCAGCCAGGTCCCTCCTGAAACCAGACAGGTCCCTTCTGAACCCAGACAGGTCCCTTCTAACCCCAGACAGGTCCCTCCTGAATCCAGCCAGGTCCCTCCTGAACCCAGCCCCAGCCAGGTCCCTCCTGAATCCAGCCAGGTCCCTCCTGAACCAAGACAGGTCCCTTCTGAACCAAGGCAGGTCCCTCCTGAACCCAGACAGGTCCCTCCTGAATCCAGACAGTTCCCTCCTGAACCCAGACAGGTCCGTTCTGAACCCAGACAGGTCCCTCCTGAACCCAGCCAGGTCCCTTCTGAACCCAGGCAGGTCCCTTCTGAACCCAGGCAGGTACCTCCTGAACCCAGAAAGGTCCCTTCTGAACCCAGACAGGTCCCTTCTGAACCCAGACAGGTCCCTTCTGAATCCAGCCAGGTCCCTCCTGAACCCAGCCAGGCCCCTCCTGAACCCAGACAGGTCCCTTCTGAACCCAGACAGGTCCTTTCTGAACCCAGACAGGTCCTTGTGAACCCAGACAGGTACCT
The DNA here is from genome assembly GCF_045791955.1 of Oncorhynchus clarkii lewisi. Classification (NCBI taxonomy): domain Eukaryota; kingdom Metazoa; phylum Chordata; class Actinopteri; order Salmoniformes; family Salmonidae; genus Oncorhynchus; species Oncorhynchus clarkii. The sequence continues at coordinate 48,581,362 of NC_092173.1, forward strand.
CCTGAACCCAGACAGGTCCCTTCTGAACCCAGACAGGTCCCTCCTGAACCCAGCCAGGTCCCTCTTGAACCCAGACAGGTCCCTTCTGAACCCAGCCAGGTCCCTCCTGAACCCAGACAGGTCCCTCCTATAGCCAGACAGGTCCCTCCAGAACCCAGACAGGTCCCTCATGAAACCAGACAGGTCCCTTCTGAACCCAGACAGGTCCCTTCTAACCCCAGACAGTTCCCTCCTGAATCCAGCCAGGTCCCTCCTGAACCCAGCCCCAGCCAGGTCCTTCTGAACCCATACAGGTCCCTTCTGAACCCATACAGGTCCCTTCTGAACCCAGCCAGGTCCCTTCTGAACCCAGACAGGTCCCTTCTGAACCCAGACAGGTCCCTCCTGAACCCAGCCCCAGCCAGGTCCCTTCTGAACCCAGCCAGGTCCTTCTGAACCCAGACAGGTCCCTTCTGAACTCAGGCAGGTCCCTCCTGAACCCAGGCAGGTCCCTTCTGAACCCAGCCAGGTCCCTTCTGAACCCAGCCAGGTCCCTCCTGAACCAGGCCCCTCCTGAACCCAGACCGGTCCCTTCTGAACCCAGACAGGTCCCTCCTGAACCCAGCCAGGTCCCTTCTGAACCCAGCCAGGTCCCTTCTGAACCCAGACAGGTCCCTTCTGAACCCAGACAGGTCCCTTTAGAACCCAGACAGGTCCCTTCTGAACCCAGACAGGTCCCTTCTGAACCCAGACAGGTCCCTCCTGAACCGAGACAGGTCCCTCCTGAACCGAGACAGGTCCCTCCTGAACCCAGACAGGTCCCTCCTGAACCCAGACAGGTCCCTTCTGAACCCAGACAGGTCCCATCTGAACCCAGCCAGGTCCCTTCTGAACCCAGACAGGTCCCTTCTGAACCCAGACAGGTCCCTTCTAAACCCAGACAGGTCCCTCCTGAATCCAGCCAGGTCCCTCCTGAACCCAGCCCCAGCCAGGTCCTTCTGAACCCAGACAGGTCCCTTCTGAACCCAGACAGGTCCCTCCTGAACCCAGCCAGGTCCCTCCTGAAACCAGACAGGTCCCTTCTGAACCCAGACAGGTCCCTTCTGAACCCAGACAGGTCCCTTCTAACCCCAGACAGGTCCCTCCTGAATCCAGCCAGGTCCCTCCTGAACCCAGCCCCAGCCAGGTCCTTCTGAACACATACAGGTCCCTTCTGAATCCAGCCAGGTCCCTCCTGAACCAAGACAGGTCCCTTCTGAACCAAGGCAGGTCCCTCCTGAACCCAGACAGGTCCGTTCTGAACCCAGACAGGTCCCTCCTGAACCCAGCCAGGTCCCTTCTGAACCCAGACAGGTCCCTGTTGAACCCAGCCAGGTCCTTCTGAAACCAGGCAGGTCCCTTCTGAACCCAGGCAGGTTCCTCCTGAACCCAGACAGGTCCCTTCTGAACCCAGCCAGGTCCCTTCTGAACCCAGACAGGTTCCTTCTGAATCCAGCCAGGTCCCTCCTGAACCCATCCCCAGCCAGGTCCCTCCTGAACCCAGCCAGGCCCCTCCTGAACCCAGACAGGTCCCTTCTGAACCCAGACAGGTCCCTCCTGAACCAAGACAGGTCCCTTCTTAACCCAGACAGGTCCTTTCTGAACCCAGACAGGTCCTTCTGAACCCAGACAGGTACCTCCTGAACCCAGACAGGTCCCTTCTGAACCCAGACAGGTCCCTGCTGAACCCAGCCAGGTCCCTCCTGAACCCAGACAGGTCCCTTCTGAACCCAGCCAGGTCCCTCCTGAACCCAGACAGGTCCCTCCTGAACCCAGACAGGTCCCTTCTGAAACCAGACAGGTACCTCCTGAACTAAGACAGGTCCCTTCTGAACCCAGACAGGTCCTTTCTGAACCCAGACAGGTCCTTCTGAACCCAGACGGGTACCTCCTGAACCCAGACAGGTCCCTTCTGAACCCAGACAGGTCCCTCCTGAACCCAGCCAGGTCCCTCCTGAATCCAGCCAGGTCCCTCCTGAACCCAGCCCCAGCCAGGTCCTTCTGAACCCATACAGGTCCCTTCTGAATCCAGCCAGGTCCCTTCTGAACCAAGGCAGGTCCCTCCTGAACCCAGACAGGTCCCTCCTGAATCCAGACAGGTCCCTCCTGAACCCAGCCAGGTCCTTCTGAACCCAGACAGGTCCCTCCTGAACCCAGACAGGTCCGTTCTGAACCCAGACAGGTCCCTCCTGAACCCAGCCAGGTCCCTTCTGAACCCAGACAGGTCCCTCTTGAACCCAGCCAGGTCCTTCTGAACCCAGGCAGGTCCCTTCTGAACCCAGGCAGGTTCCTCCTGAACCCAGACAGGTCCCTTCTGAACCCAGCCAGGTCCCTTCTGAACCCAGACAGGTCCCTCCTATAGCCAGACAGGTCCCTCCAGAACCCAGACAGGTCCCTCATGAATCCAGACAGGTCCCTTCTGAATCCAGCCAGGTCCCTCCTGAATCCAGACAGGTCCCTTCTGAAACCAGACAGGTACCTCCTGAACTAAGACAGGTCCCTTCTGAACCCAGACAGGTCCTTTCTGAACCCAGACAGGTCCTTCTGAACCCAGACAGGTACCTCCTGAACCCAGACAGGTCGCTTCTGAACCCAGACAGGTCCCTGCTGAACCCAGCCAGGTCCCTCCTGAACCCAGCCAGGTCCCTCCTGAATCCAGCCAGGTCCCTCCTGAACCCAGCCCCAGCCAGGTCCTTCTGAACCCATACAGGTCCCTTCTGAATCCAGCCAGGTCCCTCCTGAACCAAGACAGGTCCCTTCTGAACCAAGGCAGGTCCCTCCTGAACCCAGACAGGTCCCTCCTGAATCCAGACAGGTCCCTCCTGAACTAAGACAGGTCCCTTCTGAACCCAGACAGGTCCTTTCTGAACCCAGACAGGTCCTTCTGAACCCAGACAGGTACCTCCTGAACCCAGACAGGTCGCTTCTGAACCCAGACAGGTCCCTGCTGAACCCAGCCAGGTCCCTCCTGAACCCAGCCAGGTCCCTCCTGAATCCAGCCAGGTCCCTCCTGAACCCAGCCCCAGCCAGGTCCTTCTGAACCCATACAGGTCCCTTCTGAATCCAGCCAGGTCCCTCCTGAACCAAGACAGGTCCCTTCTGAACCAAGGCAGGTCCCTCCTGAACCCAGACAGGTCCCTCCTGAATCCAGACAGGTCCCTCCTGAACTAAGACAGGTCCCTTCTGAACCCAGACAGGTCCCTCCTGAACCCAGACAGGTTCCTTCTGAACCCAGACAGGTCCCTCCTGAATCCAACCAGGTCCCTCCTGAACCCAGCCCCAGCCAGGTCCTTCTGAATCCAGCCAGGTCCCTCCTGAATCCAGCCAGGTCCCTCCTGAACCAAGACAGGTCCCTTCTGAACCCAGACAGGTCCCTCCTGAACCCAGCCAGGTCCTTCTGAACCCAGCCAGGTCCCTCCTGAACCCAGACAGGTCCCTTCTGAACCCAGACAGGTCCCTCCTGAACCCAGACAGGTCCCTCCTGAACCCAGACAGGTCCCTCCTGAACACAGACAAGTCCCTCCTGAACCCAGACAGGTCCCTTCTGAACCCAGACAGGTCCCTCCTGAACCCAGACAGGTCCCTCCTATAGCCAGACAGGTCCCTCCAGAACCCAGACAGGTCCCTCATGAATCCAGACAGGTCCCTTCTGAATCCAGCCAGGTCTCTTCTGAACCCAGACAGGTCCTTCTGAACCCAGACAGGTCCCCTCTGAACCCAGACAGGTCCCTTCTGAACCCAGACAGGTCCCTTCTGAACCCAGACAGGTCCCTTCTGAACCCAGACAGGTCCCTTCTGAACCCAGACATGTCCCCCCTGAACCTAGCCGGATCCCTCCTGAATCCAGACAGGTTCCTTCTGAACCCAGACAGGTCCATCCTGAATCCAGCCAAGTCCCTCCTGAACCCAGCCCCAGCCAGGTCCTTCTGAATCCAGCCAGGTCCTTCCTGAATCCAGCCAGGTCCTTCCTGAATCCAGCCAGGTCCCTCCTGAACCAAGACATGTCCCTTCTGAACCCAGGCAGGTCCCTCCTGAACCCTGACTGGTCCATCCTGAAACAAGACAGGTCCCTCCTGAACACAGACAAGTCCCTCCTGAACCCAGACAGGTCCCTTCCGAACCCAGACAGGTCCCTTCTGAACCCAGACAGGTCCCTTCTGAACCCAGACATGTCCCCCCTGAACCTAGCCAGATCCCTCCTATAGCCAGACAGGTCCCTCCAGAACCCAGACAGCTCTGAATCCAGCCAGGTCTCTTCTGAACCCAGACAGGTCCTTCTGAACCCAGACAGGTACCCTCTGAACCCAGACAGGTACCCTCTGAACCCAGACAGGTCCCTTCTGAACCCAGAAAAGGTCCCTCCTGAACCCAGACAGGTCCCTTCTGAACCCAGACATGTCCCCCCTGAACCTAGCCAGATCCCTCCTGAACCCAGACAGGTTCCTTCTGAACCCAGACAGGTCCCTCCTGAATCCAGCCAGGTCCCTCCTGAACCCAGACCCAGCCAGGTCCTTCTGAATCCAGCCAGGACCCTCCTGAATCCAGCCAGGTCCCTCCTGAACCAAGACAGGTCCCTTCTGAACCCAGGCAGGTCCCTCCTGAACCCTGACAGGTCTCTCCTGAATCCAGACAGGTCCCTCCTGAACCCAGCCAGGTCCTTCTGAACCCAGCCAGGTCCCTCCTGAACCCAGACAGGTCCCTTCTGAACCCAGACAGGTCCCTTCTGAACCCAGACAGGTCCCTCCTGAACCTAGCCAGGACCATTCTGAACCCAGACAGGTCCCTTCTGAACCCAGACAGGTCCCTTCTGAACCCAGACAGGTCCCTCTTGAACCCAGACAGGTCCCTCCAGAACCCAGACAGGTCCCTCATGAATCCAGACAGGTCCCTTCTGAATCCAGCCAGGTCTCTTCTGAACCCAGACAGGTCCTTCTGAACCCAGACAGGTCCCCTCTGAAACCCAGACAGGTCCCTTCTGAACCCAGACAGGTCCCTTCTGAACCCAGACAGGTCCCTCCTGAACCCAGACAGGTCCCTTCTGAACCCAGACATGTCCCTCCTGAACCTAGCCAGATCCCTCCTGAACCCAGACAGGTTCCTTCTGAACCCAGACAGGTCCCTCCTGAATCTAACCAGGTCCCTCCTGAACCCAGCCCCAGCCAGGTCCTTCTGAACCCAGACAGGTCCCTTCTGAACCCAGACAGGTCCCTCCTGAACCCAGCCAGGTCCATTCTGAACCCAGACAGGTCCCTTCTGAACCCAGACAGGTCCCTCCTGAACCCAGACAGGTCCATCCTGAACCCAGACAGGTCCCTCCTGAACCCAGCCCCAGCCAGGTCCCTTCTGAAACCAGCCAGGTCCTTCTGAACCCAGACAGGTCCCTTCTGAACCCAGGCAGGTTCCTCCTGAACCCAGACAGGTCCCTTCTGAACCCAGCCTTCTGAACCCAGCCAGGTCCCTTCTGAATCCAGCCAGGTCCCTCCTGAACCCAGCCCCAGCCAGGTCCCTCCTGAACCCAGCCAGGCCCCTCCTGAACCCAGACAGGTCCCTTCTGAACGCAGACAGGTCCCTCCTGAACCTACACAGGTCCCTTCTGAACCCACACAGGTCCCTTCTGAACCCAGACAGGTCCCTTCTGAACCCAGACAGATCCCTTCTGAACCCAGCCAGGTCCCTTCTGAACCCAGACAGGTCCCTTCTGAACCCAGACAGGTCCCTCCTGAGCCCAGACAGGTCCCTCCTGAGCCCAGACAGGTCCCTTCTGAACCCAGCCAGGTCCCTTCTGAACCCAGACCCAGCCAGGTCCTTCTGAACCCAGCCAGGTCCCTTCTGAACCCAGACCCAGCCAGGTCCCTTCTGAACCCAGACCCAGCCAGGTCCCTCCTGAACCCAGACAGGTTCCTTCTGAACCCAGACAGGTCCCTTCTGAACCCAGACAGGTCCCTCCTGAACCCAGACAGGTCCCTCCTGAACCCAGACAGGTCCCTCCTGAACACAGACAAGTCCCTCCTGAACCCAGACAGGTCCCTTCTGAACCCAGACAGGTCCCTCCTGAACCCAGCCCCAGCCAGGTCCCTCCTGAACCCAGACAGGTTCCTCCTGAACCCAGACAGGTCCCTTCTGAACCCAGACCCAGACAGGTCCCTTCTGAACCCAGACAGGTCCCTTCTGAACCCAGACAGGTCCCTCCTGAACCCAGACAGGTCCCTCCTGAACCCAGACAGGTCCCTTCTGAACCCAGCCCCAAAGCACTCAAGCTGTTTTCTCTGCTCACCTTCTCCTCTCATTTTAAAGGGGAACACAACACAGGATTATCCCTGTCCGGCATTCTCCCAGCTTTCACACTCGTGAAATTGTAGGAAAATAGCTGCAAAAAATGTACTATTTTCCCTCAGCTCCATGGCAAAATTTAGAGATTTGTGGAATTGCAGGATATTAGCTTTGAAACTGCTTGAATTTTCTCTCTGCCGCCAAGATATTTTTGACTTATTCTTTGGTGTGTGTATGTTTTTTTCATGGCTCAACCCCCTACCCTGCCTGCCTCCCGGCCTGCTCTGCGATGGGGCCTCACACAGGGGGAGAAGAGAGTAGAGACAGCCCCAGCCGACTACAGCCCTCAGTTATTAAAGGAGCTCTGCTGCTTTTTCTTGTCAGAGCTCAAATTAGCCTCCATTATCAAAGCAGCTGGCTTCTGATTGGACAGACCTACATAGCAGTGCAACAGTCTACAGCTCTCATATAGCCTGCAATGTAAAACCATTACAATACACAGAGACACAGGGATTACAAAAGCAATGCCACTGTTTTTAATACATTCAATCAAATCAGATGCAAAACATTTGTCTTTACCAAATGTACAGTCATTCCAAAAGCACCTTCCTGGAACTACATACAATATAAGACAATGAGATTAGTGGATGTTGAACTGACTGTCGAATCAAATAATACTGTACTATAGATATCACTACTGGAAAACAAAAACCTGTTGCTTGCTGCACAGATTGAAACTCCCTCTCTCTCTCTCACCCTCTCTCTCTCTCCCCCACCCTCCCTCCCTCTCTCTCCCCCTCCCTCTCTCTCTCCCCCTCCCTCTCTCTCCCCCTCCCTCTCTCCATCCCTCTCTCTCCCCCTCCTTCCCTCTCTCTCCCCCTCCTTCCCTCTCTCCCACTCTCTCCCTCTCCCTCCTTCTCTCATTCCATCTCTGACTCAGGGCCCACCAAGCTGCTGCATTCAAGACTTATAAATCTTCAAAGAGCTTAACCCATCTGAGCCGCTTCTCCTACCCAACTGCCCCCCTCTTTCCTCCTTCTCTCCCTCCCTCCCCCACTCCTACTCCCCCCCACTCCTCCCTCCTTCTCTCCCTCCCTCCCCCACTCCTACTCTCCCCCTCCCCCACTCCTTCCTCCTACTCTCCCCCCTCCCCCACTCCTTCCTCCTACTCTCCCCCACTCCTTCCTCCTACTCTCCCCCCTCCCCCACCTTCCTCCTTCTCTCACTCCCCCACTCCTACTCCCCCCCTCCCCCACTCCTCTCTCTCTCTCTTTCTCTGTCTCTCTCTCTCTCTCTCTGTCTCTCTCTCTGTCTCTCTCTCTGTCTCTCTCTCTGTCTCTCTCTCTGTCTCTCTCTCTGTCTCTCTGTCTGTGTGTGTGTGTGTTTTTCCCTTCTTGTCCTTGATCACATATTTACATGCACAAAAATACTCTGGCGAACTGAGTGCCGTGCTGTGGTTTGGATAACTATAACGCAACAATTAAACAAGACAACAGGCTGTGTTGTGTGTGTATTGTGTGTTAGACAGTGAGAGACAGGGAGACATGTCGTATATGGGGTATTTCAAAATACTAACGGAATGACTTTCAATACTGTTTAAAAAATTAAAACAGGGTACCCCTGTCTCGTGAGGGCTGAGGGGTTACGTGCTACACCCCTGTTTATAACTATGAGAAATCTAAGATGTGTCAAAAAAAACAGCGCCCAACCCTGTGTTCCCGGGTGAGCTTCCCTAGCGAACAGGCTCAGTAATGAAGGGACGTCTCCTCGAGGTACTGAGCCAGAGCTTCCCTAGCGAACAGGTTCAGTAATGAAGGGACGTCTCCTCGAGGTACTGAGCCAGAGCTTCCCTAGCGAACAGGCTCAGTAATGAAGGGACGTCTCCTTGAGGTACTGAGCCAGAGCTTCCCTAGCGAACAGGCTCAGTAATGAAGGGACTTCTCCGAGGTACTGAGCCAGAGCTTCCCTGGCGAACAGGCTCAGTAATGAAGGGACGTCTCCTCGAGGTACTGAGCCAGAGCTTCCCTAGCGAACAGGCTCAGTAATGAAGGGACGTCTCCTCGAGGTACTGAGCCAGAGCTTCCCTAGCAAACAGGCTCAGTAATGAAGGGACGTCTCCTCGAGGTACTGAGCCAGAGCTTCCCTAGCGAACAGGCTCAGTAATGAAGGGACTTCTCCTCGAGGTACTGAGCCAGAGCTTCCCTAGCGAACAGGCTCAGTAATGAAGGGACGAGTTAATTAGTCAGTGACTTGAGCAGGACCCATCATCTCTCTGAACCCACACACACACTTCCCTATCCTTGTGGGGACCAAACAATTCATTCCAATTCAAAATCCTATGTTCCTTAATCCTAACCGTTACCCTTAACCCTGACCCCAATTGTAACCCTAACGCTAACCCTTGACCCTTAACCCTAACCCTAACCCCTAAGCCTAAAATAGCCTTTTTCCTTGTGGGTAAAATGTCCCCACAGAATGTTGTTTTGTTATCGTTGTGAAGAGTTCTGGTCGCCACAAGGAGAGTAAAACCAAAAAGATACACACACACACACGTCCACAAACACACACACTCACGTCCACAAACACACACACACACGTCCACAAACACACACGTCCACAAACACACACACTCACGTCCACAAACACACACACTCACGTCCACAAACACACACGTCCACAAACACACACACTCACGTCCACAAACACACACACTCACGTCCACAAACACACACACACACGTCCACAAACACACAAACTCAAGTCCACAAACACACACACTCACGTCCACAAACACACACGTCCACAAACACACACACTCACGGGGAGGGGACCCTTCCTGGCACACTGAGGGAAAGCCCTGGCTGGAGGGAACGTAGCAGAGTGAAACTTCACACCTGTCCCATCTGGTTCAGGAGAGACCTGTCCCATCTGGTTCAGGAGAGACCTGTCCCATCTGGTACAGGAGAGACCTGTCCCATATTGTCCTGGTTCAGAAGAGACCTGTCCCATCTGGTTCAGGAGAGACCTGTCCCATATTGTCCTGGTTCAGGAGGGACCTGTCCCAGCTGGTTCAGGAGAGACCTGTCCCATCTTCTCCTGGTTCAGGAGAGACCTGTCCCATCTTCTCCTGGTTCAGGAGAGACCTGTCCCAGCTGGTTCAGGAGAGACCTGTCGTAACAGTTCTATAATCTAGTCCTTTCCTGATAAAAATCACTCAATCACTCCTGTCCTGTCTTGTGGTCATTTTTGCTCGCAGAAATATGTAGGCCATTGTGTTTTTTGTTGTTTTTAGGAGGTATTGAAAGTAATTCCAGTAATGCCATACGCAACTGTGATACATTCAGAAAGTAAACGTTACAGCCTTATTCTAAGGTGGATTTAAAAAAAAATGTTTTTATCAATCTACACAAAACCCCTTATTGACAAAGCAAAAACAGGTCTTTAGAAATGCTTGTAAATGTATATCTAAATATATATATATATATATATATATATATACACACACATAGACACATATCATGGTAAATGTATATCTAAATATATATATATATACACACATAGACACATATCATGGTAAATGTACTCAGTATTTTGTTGAAGCACCTTTGATTACAGCCTCAAGTCTCCTCGGGTATGACGCTACAAGCTTGGCGCACCTAGTCTCCCAGTCCCTGCCGCTGAAAAACATCCACACAGCATGGTGCTGCCACCACCATGCTTCACCGTAGGGATGGTGTCAGGTTTCCTCCAGACGTGATGCTGCCACCACCATGCTTCACCGTAGGAATGGTGTCAGGTTTCCTCCAGACGTGACTCTTGGCATTCAGGCCAAAGAGTTCAATGTTGGTTTCATCAGACCAGAAAATCTTGTTTCTCACCATCTGAGAGTCCTTTAGGTGCCTTTTGGCAAACTCCAAGCGTGTTGTGCCTTTTACTGAGGAGTGACTTCCGTCTGGCCACTACCATAAAGGCCTGTTTGGTGGAGTGCTGCAGAGATGGTTGTCCTTCTGGAAGGTTGTCCCATCTCCACAGAGGAACTCTGGAGCTCTGTCAGAGTGACCATCGGGTTCTTGGTCACCTCCCTGACCAAGGCCCTTCTCCCCTGATTGCTCAGTTTGGCTGGGCGGCCGTCTCTAGGAAGAGTCTTGGTGGTTCCAAACTTCTTCCATTTAGGAATGATGGAGGCCACTGTATTCTTGGGGACCTTCAATGCAGCAGAAATGTTTTGGTACCCTTCCCCAAATCTGTGCCTCAATACAATATTGTCTCGGAACTCTATGGACAATTTCTTCGGTCTCATGGCTTGGTTTTTGCTCTGACAGGCACTGTCAACTGTGGGACCTTATATAGACAGGTGTGTGCCTTTCCAAATCATGTCCAATCAATTTATTTAACCACTGGTGAACTCAAGTTGTAGAAAATCTCAAAGATGATAAATGGAAACAGGATGTTCCTGAGCTCAATTTAGAGTTTCAAAGCAAAGGGTCTGAATACTTATGTAAATAATGTATTTCTGTTTTGAAATTTTAATAAATTTGCTTTGTCATTATGGTGTATTGTGATGTCATTATGGGGTATTGTGATGTCATTATGGGTTATTGTGATGTCATTATGGGGTATTGTGATGTCATTATGGTGTATTGTGATGTCATTATGGTGTATTGTGATGTCATTATGGTGTATTGTGATGTCATTATGGTGTATTGTGATGTCATTATGGGGTATTGTGATGTCATTATGGTGTATTGTGATGTCATTATGGTGTATGGTGTGTAAATTGATGAGGATTCTTTTTTTCTCATCCATTTTAGAATAAGTCTGTAATGTAACAAAATGTGGAAAAAGTCAAGGGGTCTGAATACTTTCCGAATGCCCTGTATGTACTTTTCTTACCCATCTTAGTTACATGCACTGACTGTAGCCCTAAGTCACTCTGGATGAGAAGGTATTCTAAATAACCTAAATGTAGATGACTGGAAGACGAGGACAGAGACCTCAACAGGATGGTCTGATCAGCACCGCCATTAAACTGTAGTCTACAGCTGTTCCCTGAGCACATTACACTGTAGTCTACAGCTGACCCCTGAGCACATTACACTGTTGTCTACAGCTGTTCCCTGAGCACATTAAACTGTAGTCTACAGCTGACCCCTGAGCACATTACACTGTAGTCTACAGCTGACCCCTGAGCAGATTAAACTGTAGTCTACAGCTGACCCCTGAGCACATTACACTGTAGTCTACAGCTGACCCCTGAGCACATTAAACTGTAGTCTACAGCTGACCCCTGAGCACATTAAACTGTAGTCTACAGCTGAGCACATTAAACTGTAATCTACAGCTGACCTCTGAGCACATTACACTGTAGTCTACAGCTGACCCCTGAGCACATTACACTGTAGTCTACAGCTGACCCCTGAGCACATTACACTGTAGTCTACAGCTGACCCCTGAGCACATTAAACTGTAGTCTACAGCTGACCTCTGAGCACATTAAACTGTAGTCTACAGCTGTTCCCTGAGCACATTAAACTGCAGTCTACAGCTGACCCCTGAGCACATTACACTGTAGTCTTCAGCTGACCTCTGAGCACATTAAACTGTAGTCTACAACTGACCTCTGACCACATTAAACTGTAGTCTACAGCTGACCCCTGAGCACATTAAACTGTAGTCTACAGCTGTTCCCTGAGCACATTAAACTGTAGTCTACAGCTGACCTCTGAGCACATTAAACTGTAGTCTACAGCTGACCCCTGAGCACATTAAACTGTAGTCTACAGCTGTTCCCTGAGCACATTACACTGTAGTCTACAGCTGACCCCTGAGCACATTAAACTGTAGTCTACAGCTGACCTCTGAGCACATTAAACTGTAGTCTACAGCTGACCTCTGAGCACATTAAACTGTAGTCTACAGCTGACCTCTGAGCACATTAAACTGTAGTCTACAGCTGAGCACTGAGCACATTAAACTGTAGTCTACAGCTGACCCCTGAGCACATTAAACTATAGTCTACAGCTGACCTCTGAGCACATTAAACTGTAGTCTACAGCTGACCTCTGAGCACATTAAACTGTAGTCTACAGCTGACCCCTGAGCACATTACACTGTAGTCTACAGCTGTTCCCTGAGCACATTAAACTGTAGTCTACAGCTGACCCCTGAGCACATTACACTGTAGTCTACAGCTGACCCCTGAGCACATTAAACTGTAGTCTACAGCTGATCCTGAGCACATTAAACTATAGTCTACAGCTGACCCCTGAGCACATTAAACTGTAGTCTACAGCTGACCCCTGAGCACATTAAACTGTAGTCTACAGCTGAGCACATTAAATTGTAGTCTACAGCTGACCCCTGAGCACATTACACTGTAGTCTACAGCTGACCCCTGAGCACATTACACTGTAGTCTACAGCTGACCCCTGAGCACATTACACTGTAGTCTTCAGCTGACCTCTGAGCACATTAAACTGTAGTCTACAGCTGACCTCTGAGCACATTAAACTGTAGTCTACAGCTGACCCCTGAGCACATTAAACTGTAGTCTACAGCTGACCCCTGAGCCCATTACACTGTAGTCTACAGCTGACCCCTGAGCACATTAAACTGTAGTCTACAGCTGTCCCCTGAGCACATTACACTGTAGTCTACAGCTGACCTCTGAGCACATTAAACTGTAGTCTACAGCTGACCCCTGAGCACATTAAACTGTAGTCTACAGCTGACCCCTGAGCACATTACACTGTAGTCTACAGCTGTTCCCTGAGCACATTACACTGTAGTCTACAGCTGACCTCTGAGCAAAATAAACTGTAGTCTACAGCTGACCCCTGAGCACATTAAACTGTAGTCTACAGCTGACCCCTGAGCACATTACACTGTAGTCTACAGCTGACCCCTGAGCACATTACACTGTAGTCTACAGCTGACCCCTGAGCACATTAAACTGTAGTCTACAGCTGTTCCCTGAGCACATTACACTGTAGTCTACAGCTGACCCCTGAGCACATTACACTGTAGTCTACAGCTGACCCCTGAGCACATTACACTGTAGTCTACAGCTGACCCCTGAGCACATTAAACTGTAGTCTACAGCTGACCTCTGAGCACATTAAACTGTAGTCTACAGCTGTTCCCTGAGCACATTAAACTGTAGTCTACAGCTGACCTCTGAGCACATTAAACTGTAGTCTACAGCTGACCCCTGAGCACATTAAACTGTAGTCTACAGCTGTTCCCTGAGCACATTACACTGTAGTCTACAGCTGACCCCTGAGCACATTAAACTGTAGTCTACAGCTGACCTCTGAGCACATTAAACTGTAGTCTACAGCTGACCTCTGAGCACATTAAACTGTAGTCTACAGCTGACCTCTGAGCACATTAAACTGTAGTCTACAGCTGAGCACTGAGCACATTAAACTGTAGTCTACAGCTGACCCCTGAGCACATTAAACTATAGTCTACAGCTGACCTCTGAGCACATTAAACTGTAGTCTACAGCTGACCTCTGAGCACATTAAACTGTAGTCTACAGCTGGCCCCTGAGCACATTACACTGTAGTCTACAGCTGTTCCCTGAGCACATTAAACTGTAGTCTACAGCTGACCCCTGAGCACATTACACTGTAGTCTACAGCTGACCCCTGAGCACATTAAACTGTAGTCTACAGCTGATCCTGAGCACATTAAACTATAGTCTACAGCTGACCCCTGAGCACATTAAACTGTAGTCTACAGCTGACCCCTGAGCACATTAAACTGTAGTCTACAGCTGAGCACATTAAATTGTAGTCTACAGCTGACCTCTGAGCACATTACACTGTAGTCTACAGCTGACCCCTGAGCACATTACACTGTAGTCTACAGCTGACCCCTGAGCACATTACACTGTAGTCTACAGCTGACCCCTGAGCACATTACACTGTAGTCTTCAGCTGACCTCTGAGCACATTAAACTGTAGTCTACAGCTGACCTCTGAGCACATTAAACTGTAGTCTACAGCTGACCCCTGAGCACATTACACTGTAGTCTTCAGCTGACCTCTGAGCACATTAAACTGTAGTCTACAGCTGACCTCTGAGCACATTCAACTGTAGTCTACAGCTGACCCCTGAGCACATTAAACTGTAGTCTACAGCTGACCCCTGAGCACATTACACTGTAGTCTACAGCTGACCCCTGAGCACATTAAACTGTAGTCTACAGCTGACCCCTGAGCACATTACACTGTAGTCTACAGCTGACCCCTGAGCACATTAAACTGTAGTCTACAGCTGTCCCCTGAGCACATTACACTGTAGTCTAAAGCTGACCTCTGAGCACATTAAACTGTAGTCTACAGCTGACCCCTGAGCACATTAAACTGTAGTCTACAGCTGACCCCTGAGCACATTACACTGTAGTCTACAGCTGTTCCCTGAGCACATTACACTGTAGTCTACAGCTGACCTCTGAGCACAATAAACTGTAGTCTACAGCTGACCCCTGAGCACATTAAACTGTAGTCTACAGCTGACCCCTGAGCACATTACACTGTAGTCTACAGCTGACCCCTGAGCACATTACACTGTAGTCTACAGCTGACCCCTGAGCACATTAAACTGTAGTCTACAGCTGTTCCCTGAGCACATTACACTGTAGTCTACAGCTGACCTCTGAGCACATTAAACTGTAGTCTACAGCTGACCCCTGAGCACATTAAACTGTAGTCTACAGCTGTTCCCTGAGCACATTAAACTGTAGTCTACAGCTGTTCCCTGAGCACATTAAACTGTAGTCTACAGCTGACCCCTGAGCACATTACACTGTAGTCTACAGCTGACCCCTGAGCACATTACACTGTAGTCTACAGCTGACCACTGAGCACATTAAACTGTAGTCTACAGCTGACCTCTGAGCACATTAAACTGTAGTCTACAGCTGACCCCTGAGCACATTACACTGTAGTCTACAGCTGACCTCTGAGCACATTACACTGTAGTCTACAGCTGACCCCTGAGCACATTAAACTGTAGTCTACAGCTGACCCCTGAGCACATTAAACTGTAGTCTACAGCTGACCCCTGAGCACATTAAACTGTAGTCTACAGCTGACCCCTGAGCACATTACACTGTAGTCTACAGCTGACCCCTGAGCACATTAAACTGTAGTCCACAGCTGTTCCCTGAGCCCATTACACTGTAGTCTACAGCTGACCTCTGAGCACATTAAACTGTAGTCTACAGCTGTTCCCTGAGCACATTAAACTGTAGTCTACAGCTGACCCCTGAGCACATTACACTGTAGTCTACAGCTGTTCCCTGAGCACATTACACTGTAGTCTACAGCTATTCCCTGAGCACATTACACTGTAGTCTACAGCTGACCCCTGAGCACATTAAACTGTAGTCTACAGCTGACCCCTGAGCACATTACACTGTAGTCTACAGCTGACCCCTGAGCACATTACACTGTAGTCTACAGCTGACCCCTGAGCACATTAAACTGTAGTCAACAGCTGACCCCTGAGCACATTAAACTGTAGTCTACAGCTGACCCCTGAGCACATTACACTGTAGTCTACAGCTGACCCCTGAGCACATTAAACTGTAGTCTACAGCTGTTCCCTGAGCACATTACACTGTAGTCTACAGCTGACCTCTGAGCACAATAAACTGTAGTCTACAGCTGACCTCTGAGCACATTAAACTGCAATCTACAGCTGACCCCTGAGCACATTAAACTGTAGTCTACAGCTGACCCCTGAGCACATTAAACTGTAGTCTACAGCTGACCCCTGAGCACATTAAACTGTAGTCTACAGCTGACCCCTGAGCACATTACACTGTAGTCTACAGCTGTTCCCTGAGCACATTACACTGTAGTCTACAGCTGTTCCCTGAGCACATTACACTGTAGTCTACAGCTGACCCCTGAGCACATTAAACTGTAGTCTACAGCTGACCCCTGAGCACATTACACTGTAGTCTACAGCTGACCCCTGAGCACATTACACTGTAGTCTACAGCTGACCCCTGAGCACATTAAACTGTAGTCAACAGCTGACCCCTGAGCACATTAAACTGTAGTCTACAGCTGACCCCTGAGCACATTACACTGTAGTCTACAGCTGACCCCTGAGCACATTAAACTGTAGTCTACAGCTGTTCCCTGAGCACATTACACTGTAGTCTACAGCTGACCTCTGAGCACATTAAACTGTAGTCTACAGCTGACCCCTGAGCACATTAAACTGTAGTCTACAGCTGACCCCTGAGCACATTACACTGTAGTCTACAGCTGACCCCTGAGCACATTAAACTGTAGTCTACAGCTGTTCCCTGAGCACATTAAACTGTAGTCTACAGCTGACCCCTGAGCACATTACACTGTAGTCTACAGCTGACCTCTGAGCACATTACACTGTAGTCTACAGCTGACCCCTGAGCACATTAAACTGTAGTCTACAGCTGACCTCTGAGCACATTAAACTGCAATCTACAGCTGACCACTGAGCACATTAAACTGTAGTCTACAGCTGACCCCTGAGCACATTACACTGTAGTCTACAGCTGTTCCCTGAGCACATTACACTGTAGTCTACAGCTGTTCCCTGAGCACATTACACTGTAGTCTACAGCTGACCCCTGAGCACATTAAACTGTAGTCTACAGCTGACCCCTGAGCACATTACACTGTAGTCTACAGCTGACCCCTGAGCACATTACACTGTAGTCTACAGCTGACCCCTGAGCACATTAAACTGTAGTCTACAGCTGACCCCTGAGCACATTACACTGTAGTCTACAGCTGACCCCTGAGCACATTACACTGTAGTCTACAGCTGACCCATGAGCACATTAAACTGTAGTCTACAGCTGTTCCCTGAGCACATTACACTGTAGTCTACAGCTGACCTCTGAGCACATTAAACTGTAGTCTACAGCTGACCCCTGAGCACATTACACTGTAGTCTACAGCTGACCCCTGAGCACATTACACTGTAGTCTACAGCTGACCCCTGAGCACATTAAACTGTAGTCTACAGCTGTTCCCTGAGCACATTACACTGTAGTCTACAGCTGACCTCTGAGCACATTAAACTGTAGTCTACAGCTGACCCCAAAGCACATTAAACTGTAGTCTACAGCTGTTCCCTGAGCACATTAAACTGTAGTCTACAGCTGTTCCCTGAGCACATTAAACTGTAGTCTACAGCTGACCCCTGAGCACATTACACTGTAGTCTACAGCTGACCCCTGAGCACATTAAACTGTAGTCTACAGCTGACCTCTGAGCACATTAAACTGTAGTCTACAGCTGACCCCTGAGCACATTAAACTGTAGTCTACAGCTGACCCCTGAGCACATTACACTGTAGTCTACAGCTGTTCCCTGAGCACATTAAACTGTAGTCTACAGCTGACCCCTGAGCACATTACACTGTAGTCTACAGCTGACCCCTGAGCACATTAAACTGTAGTCTACAGCTGACCTCTGAGCACATTGAACTGTAGTCTACAGCTGACCCCTGAGCACATTAAACTCTAGTCTACAGCTGACCCCTGAGCACATTAAACTGTAGTCTGCAGCTGACCCCTGAGCACATTAAACTGTAGTCTACAGCTGACCTCTGAGCACATTACACTGTAGTCTACAGCTGACCCCTGAGCACATTACACTGTAGTCTACAGCTGACCTCTGACCTCTCACATATGAACATTGACAACATGAATGTTAGTGGCAGTACTGCATAAGTAAATCTGTTAATTTCACTCTTCACCTCAGATGACACGGGTTTAGTTAAAAACTGCTTGATGTTAAAGTTGTTAGGAGTAGAGCAGCTATGCCACAGCAGGCCTCGTGTCCCTTGACCCTCATGTACTTGGTTCCCTCATTGTCAAAGACAACTCCATCAAATGAAGCTATGCTAACGGCTCCTTGGCTGCGACAAGTTGTCGCAACATCCTCTATTGAAGGGTTAATCATTTAGCCCACTGACGTATGTTGGTGTCTGAGGTAGCCTAGTGACTGCCTACAACTGGAGCGAGGTACAAGAATGAGCCAACAGATGGGGGAAGGGGCGGAATGACCGTTAATTTTATTTATTTTTTAAACCCTACACAACTGTTTTCTTAATTAAATGCTCTACATGACATATTTAAACCCCAAAACAACTATGTTGATAACTATTCCTGTACTGCCTTCCTGTGGACTGTTGATCCTGTCATATCCTGTCCCATCCTGTCCCAAACTTGACTCGAGAACTATAACTCCCATTCCTACCAGAATCCCACGCGACCCGAAGGAGTTCTCTTCCTGTGTCGACCTCTACTGAGCAGCAAGCAACCCACGTTCCTGTGACTGTCGCCATATAGCTAAATCCCATGGCTGGAGAGAACGCCCCACACCACAGTCACCTGTGGCTGTCATCAGCTCACCAGGCCACCAGAGGCTGCAGCACTTCCAACCACACACATTAACTCAGCCCCAAGGATTAGCTAAGGGCTAACTCAGCTCTTGCTCAAACACTGAACTACTAAAACGTAGCCGCTGTCTGAGTTCTGGACTATACGGAGAGCTGTGTGTGCTGTCCAAACTCCTCCCAACGACTTTCAATACAGTGAATCAATTGGAAAATGACTGGAAGATGGCTTAAGGGGCCCTGTAAAAACGTGTTGTTGTTGCTGCTCCTCCTCCTCTCCCAGACTCCGTGAAGCCGTGCAGTAGCAGTGGGCCAAGAGGGGATGTTGACATGTGGTTAGAAAGATGATGTCATAGTCTGACTAGTCACTGCAGGCAGAACAATATGGTCTCACAGGGAAATGAACTGTGACTGCCTATTGAATTAAAGTGAGTTTAATCATGGTGGTGTCCAGCGTGAATACTAAAGGACTACTAAAGGAATACTATGTAACAGAAGGTTAATACTAAAGTAATACTAAAGGAGTACTAAAGGAATACTAAAGGAGTACAAAAGGAATACTAAAGGAGTACTAAAGGAGTACTAAAGGACTACTAAAGTAATACTAAAGGAGTACTAAAGGACTACTAAAGGAGTACAAAAGGAGTACTAAAGGAGTACTAAAGGAGTACTAAACGAGTACTAAAGGAATACTAAACGAGTACTAAAGGAGTACTAAAGGAGTACTAAAGGAGTACTAAAGGACTACTAAAGGAGTACTAAAGGACTACTAAAGGAGTACTAAAGGACTACTAAAGGAATACTAAAGGAGTACTAAACGAATACTAAAGGAGTACTAAAGGAATACTAAAGGAGTACTAAAGGAGTACTAAAGTAATACTAAAGGAGTACTAAAGTAATACTAAATGAGTACTAAAGGAGTACTAAAGGAATACTAAAGGAGTACTAAAGGAATACTAACGGAGTACTAAAGGAGTACTAAAGGAATACTAGAGGAGTACTAAAGTAATACTAAAGGAGTACTAAAGGAATACTAAAGGAGTACTAAAGGAATACTAGAGGAGTACTAAAGTAATACTAAAGCAGTACTAAAGGAATACTAAAGGAGTACTAAAGGAATACTAGAGGAGTACTAAAGTAATACTAAAGGAATACTAAAGGACTACTAAAGGAGTACTAAAGGAATACTAAAGGAGTACTAAAGGAATACTAGAGGAGTACTAAAGTAATACTAAAGGAGTACTAAAGGAATACTAAAGGAGTACTAAAGGAATACTAGAGGAGTACTAAAGTAATACTAAAGGAGTACTAAAGGACTACTAAAGGAGTACTATGTAACAAAAGGTTAATACTAAAGGAATACTAGAGGAGTACTAAAGTAATACTAAAGGAATACTAAAGGACTACTAAAGGAGTACTATGTAACAAAAGGTTAATACTAAAGTAATACTAAAGTAATACTAAAGGAATACTAAAGGAGTACTATGTAACAAAAGGTTAATACTAAAGTAATACTAAAGTAATACTAAAGGAATACTAAAGGACTACTAAAGGAGTACTATGTAACAAAAGGTTAATACTAAAGTAATAGCAGTGTTACTTGACAAGCATACGACCAGTGTGTAAAGTGTTACCTAACAGGCTGAGAGATGACCATTACAGAATTGAGAGATGTGAGTGTTTTCTCACCGTAGCGTGGGTCAAGTCGCGGGTCGAGGCGCGGGTCGAGGCGCGGGTCGAGCCAAGAGGTGGTTTTGTTCTTGTGGTTGATGTAGTAGACCTCTCCCTCTGAGGTTACGGCCTGTTCCCAGCAGTCAGGGAGAGGACCTTAGAGAGGACAGAGAGGTTAGGCTGGAGCTGGACAGGCAGGGAGAGGACCTTGGGGAGATTAGGCTGGAGCTGGACAGGCAGGGATAGGACCTTAGAAAGGACAGAAAGGTTAGGCTGGAGCTGGACAGGCAGGGAGAGGACCTTAGAGAGGACAGAAAGGTTAGGCTGGAGCTGGACAGGCAGGGAGAGGACCTTAGAGAGGACAGGGAGGTTAGGCTGGAGCTGGACAGGCAGGGAAATGACCTTAGAGAGGACAGGGAGGTTAGGCTGGAGCTGGACAGGCAGGGAGAGGACCTTAGAGAGGACAGGGAGGTTAGGCTGGAGCTGGACAGGCAGGGAGAGGACCTTAGAGAGGACAGAGAGGTTAGGCTGGAGCTGGACAGGCAGGGAGAGGACCTTAGAGAGGACAGGGAGGTTAGGCTGGAGCTGGACAGGCAGGGAGAGGACCTTAGAGAGGACAGGGAGGTTAGGCTGGACAGGCAGGGAGAGGACCTTAGAGAGGACAGGGAGGTTAGGCTGGAGCTGGACAGGCAGGGAGAGGACCTTAGAGAGGACAGAGAGGTTAGGCTGGAGCTGGACAGGCAGGGAGACGACCTTAGAGAGGACAGAGAGGTTAGGCTGGACAGGCAGGGAGAGGACCTTAGAGAGGACAGGGAGGTTAGGCTGGACAGGCAGGGAGAGGACCTTAGAGAGGACAGGGAGGTTAGGCTGGACAGGCAGGGAGAAGACCTTAGAGAGGACAGAAAGGTTAGGCTGGAGCTGGACAGGCAGGGAGAGGCCCTTAGAGAGGACAGGGAGGTTAGGCTGGAGCTGGACAGGCAGGGAGAGGACCTTAGAGAGGACAGGGAGGTTAGGCTGGACAGGCAGGGTGTGTGTGGGAGGAGGGGGAACGTGACTTTACTAAGTTTACCCAGGCATACAGTGTGTGGATGCAGGGTTGCATCACAGGATGATCCTGACCAAATCAAAAACAGCTAGTTACAGGAAAACACACCAATAAAGACAGAAACAGAAAGTCATTTGGATGGGTATGTTAAAACATCTGTTTCAAAAGACATTTAAATGACCATAGAATATAGTATATGAACAAAGCCACCACTGTTGACATGTTCAAATAAGAGAAGCTCTGTAAGTGCTGTCATACTGATGTAGGTGAATAGAAGGTCAAAGTAACAGATGAACCCACGAACAGAAAAACCTAGGACCTATTCAGAAGTAGTGGTTGGTAGCGGTTGCCACTGACGACAGATAAACGTGCCAATCACCAAGGCACAAACATGTTAAAAACAATTGTTGTTCCAACTCTCTAACCCCACCTGGGAAGAAGCTCACCAGGAACACTATCTGAGGCAGCTCACTAACATGAGTTTACAGTTTTATTAGTTGTGTGTGCAGGATACATATGGTATACAGCGTCCAACTAGAGGCAAAAGAAACACACAACTGTTTAGCAGAGGTGCTGGCTAACAGAGTAGAACACCTGTTTGGGAGAGGTGCTGGCTAGCAGAGTAGAACACCTGGTTAGGAGAGGTGCTGGCTAACGGAGTAGAACACCTGTTTAGGAGAGGGGCTGGCTAGCAGAGTAGAACACCTGGTTAGGAGAGGTGCTGGCTAACGGAGTAGAACACCTGTTTAGGAGAGGTGCTGGCTAGCAGAGTAGAACACCTGTTTAGGAGAGGTGCTGGCTAGCAGAGTAGAACACCTGTTTAGGAGAGGTGAGAGTCTACAATGACAGTATAATGAGAGTGGGACAATTATTGGCCGCCATCCTGAGTTGATTAAACAATACGACCTAATATGGTGAACATTATTCTGGATCTTTGGACAGCAGGTAGCCCAGTGGTTAGAGTAGGTAGCCTAGTGGTTAGAGCAGGTAGCCTAGTGGTTAGAGCAGGTAGCCTAGTGGTTAGAGCAGGTAGCCTAGTGGTTAGAGCAGGTAGCCTCGTGGTTAGAGCAGGTAGCCCAGTGGTTAGAGCAGGTAGCCCAGTGGTTAGAGCCTAGTGGTTAGAGGCAGATAGCCTAGTGGTTAGAGGCAGGTAGCCCAGTGGTTAGAGCAGGTAGCCTAGTGATTAGAGCAGGTAGCCTAGTGGTTAGAGCAGGTAGCCCAGTGGTTAGAGCAGGTAGCCTAGTGGTTAGAGGCAGATAGCCTAGTGGTTAGAGGCAGGTAGCCCAGTGGTTAGAGCAGGTAGCCTAGTGGTTAGAGGCAGGTAGCCCAGTGGTTAGAGCAGGTAGCCTAGTGGTTAGAGGCAGGTAGCCCAGTGGTTAGAGCAGGTAGCCTAGTGGTTAGAGCAGGTAGCCTAGTGGTTAGAGCAGGTAGCCTAGTGGTTAGAGTGTTGTTGGACTAGTAACAGAAAGGTTGCAAGATCGAATCCCCGAGATGACAAGGTAAAAAATCTGCCGTTCTGCCCCTGAACAAGGCAGTTAAGCCACTGTTCCCTGGTAGTGTAAGACTCCACAGCCATAGTTATTTAACAAAGTAGCACCTTGTAGCATCTTCAGGCCTAATGTACCATCAACACCCCACCCACCCCCCTCCAGAGATAATAACTTACCCTTCAGGCCCAATGTACCATCAACACCCCACCCACCCCCCTCCAGAGATAATAACTTACCCTTCAGGCCCAATGTACCATCAACACCCCACCCACCCCCCTCCAGAGATAATAACTTACCCTTCAGGCCTAATGTACCATCAACACCCCACCCACCCCCCTCCAGAGATAATATCTTACCCTTCAGGCCTAATGTACCATCAACACCCCACCCACCCCCCTCCAGAGATAATATCTTACCCTTCAGGCCTAATGTACCATCAACACCCCACCCACCCCCCTCCAGCGATAATAACTTACCCTTCAGGCCTAATGTACCATCAACACCCCACCCACCCCCTCCAGAGATCTAACCCTTCAGGGCTAATGTACCATCAACACCCCACCCACCCCCCTCCCGAGATCTTACCCTTCAGGTGGTCTGAGATCTAATACATTAAAAAAAGCTTGTTTTGCCTTTAGTTTAACTCTGTGGTCTATGATGCACTGGTACAGGGCTGCCCGTGTGAGTCTGTGTCCGACTGTGAGTCTGCGTCCGACTGTGAGTCTGCGTCCGACTGTGAGTCTGCGTCCGACTGTGAGTCTGCGTCCGACTGGGTGAGTCTGCGTCCGACTGGGTGAGTCTGCGTCCGACTGTGAGTCTGCGTCCGACTGTGCGAGTCTGCGTCCGACTGTGAGTCTGCGTCCGACTGTGAGTCTGCGTCCGACTGTGAGTCTGCGTCCGACTGTGAGTCTGCGTCCGACTGTGAGTCTGCGTCCGACTGTGAGTCTGCGTCCGACTGGGTGAGTCTGCGTCCGACTGTGCGAGTCTGCGTCCGACTGTGAGTCTGCGTCCGACTGGGTGAGTCTGCGTCCGACTGTGTGAGTCTGCGTCCGACTGTGTGAGTCTCTGTCCGACTGTGTGAGTCTGCGTCCGACTGTGAGTCTCTGTCCGACTGTGAGTCTCTGTCCGACTGTGAGTCTGTGTCCGACTGTGAGTCTGTGTTCGACTGTGAGTTTGTGTCCGACTGTGAGTCTGTGTCCGAGTGTGCGTGAGCGTGTACTGACCACTAGCAGGGCTCATGATGTTCTGTTGCTGGACTGGTACAGGGCTGGTGGGAGGGGCCTGGTTCATCTGTAGGAGGGCCTTACGAGGGTCCAGCCAGGTGGTCGACTGGTCCAGATGGCTGCACAGAGAGAGAAGAGAAGAGTTGAACGAAATGAGCATGTTTGATGATGAACTTCCCTTGCCTTTGCAGAATTCTACTGTCCGTTTCATGGAATTAGTGTGAGGAGTCACTTATGAGGAATCATTTATGAGGCGTCACTTATGATGAATCACTTATGAGGAATCACTTATGAGGAGTCACTTACAGTTCCAACAAATGTCTGGAAAGGTTCCAGTTTAAGCAGGGTTGGACCAGATAATGGAAGCCTATGAGGCTGCAGCAGACGCTTTCAAACCATGAACAGCTCTGTAGCCTAAATTATGGTCTATATCAGTGGATGACCCATCCCACGTGGTGTTTATAGATACCTAGAGGTTACGACCCATCCCACGTGGTGTTTATAGATAGCTAGAGGTTACGACCCATCCCACGTGGTGTTTATAGATACCTAGAGGTTACGACCCATCCCATGTGGTGTTTATAGATACCTAGAGGTTACGACCCATCCCATGTGGTGTTTATAGATACCTAGAGGTTACGACCCATCCCTCGTGGTGTTTATAGATACCTAGAGGTTACGACCCATCCCACGTGGTGTTTATAGATACCTAGAGGTTACGACCCATCCCATGTGGTGTTTATAGATACCTAGAGGTTACGACCCATCACATGTGGTGTTTATAGATACCTAGAGGTTACGACCCATCCCATGTGGTGTTTATAGATACCTAGAGGTTACGACCCATCCCATGTGGTGTTTATAGATACCTAGAGGTTACGACCCATCCCTCGTGGTGTTTATAGATAGCTAGAGGTTACGACCCATCCCACGTGGTGTTTATAGATACCTAGAGGTTACGACCCATCCCATGTGGTGTTTATAGATACCTAGAGGTTACGACCCATCCCATGTGGTGTTTATAGATACCTAGAGGTTACGACCCATCCCTCGTGGTGTTTATAGATACCTAGAGGTTACGACCCATCCCACGTGGTGTTTATAGATACCTAGAGGTTACGACCCATCCCATGTGGTGTTTATAGATAGCTAGAGGTTACGACCCATCCCACGTGGTGTTTATAGATACCTAGAGGTTACGACCCATCCCATGTGGTGTTTATAGATACCTAGAGGTTACGACCCATTCCATGTGGTGTTTATAGATACCTAGAGGTTACGACCCATCCCACGTGGTGTTTATAGATACCTAGAGCTTACGACCCATCCCATGTGGTGTTTATAGATAGCTAGAGGTTACGACCCATCCCACGTGGTGTTTATAGATACCTAGAGGTTACGACCCATCCCACGTGGTGTTTATAGATACCTAGAGGTTACGACCCATTCCATGTGGTGTTTATAGATACCTAGAGGTTACGACCCATTCCATGTGGTGTTTATAGATACCTAGAGGTTACGACCCATCCCATGTGGTGTTTATAGATATCTAGAGGTTACGACCCATCCCACGTGGTGTTTATAGATACCTAGAGGTTACGACCCATCCCATGTGGTGTTTATAGATAGCTAGAGGTTACGACCCATCCCCCGTGGTGTTTATAGATACCTAGAGGTTACGACCCATCCCATGTGGTGTTTATAGATACCTAGAGGTTACGACCCATCCCTCGTGGTGTTTATAGATAGCTAGAGGTTACGACCCATCCCACGTGGTGTTTATAGATACCTAGAGGTTACGACCCATCCCATGTGGTGTTTATAGATACCTAGAGGTTACGACCCATCCCATGTGGTGTTTATAGATACCTAGAGGTTACGACCCATCCCTCGTGGTGTTTATAGATACCTAGAGGTTACGACCCATCCCACGTGGTGTTTATAGATACCTAGAGGTTACGACCCATCCCATGTGGTGTTTATAGATAGCTAGAGGTTACGACCCATCCCACGTGGTGTTTATAGATACCTAGAGGTTACGACCCATCCCATGTGGTGTTTATAGATACCTAGAGGTTACGACCCATTCCATGTGGTGTTTATAGATACCTAGAGGTTACGACCCATCCCACGTGGTGGTTATAGATACCTAGAGCTTACGACCCATCCCATGTGGTGTTTATAGATAGCTAGAGGTTACGACCCATCCCACGTGGTGTTTATAGATACCTAGAGGTTACGACCCATCCCACGTGGTGTTTATAGATACCTAGAGGTTACGACCCATTCCTTGTGGTGTTTATAGATACCTAGAGGTTACGACCCATTCCATGTGGTGTTTATAGATACCTAGAGGTTACGACCCATCCCATGTGGTGTTTATAGATATCTAGAGGTTACGACCCATCCCACGTGGTGTTTATAGATACCTAGAGGTTACGACCCATCCCATGTGGTGTTTATAGATAGCTAGAGGTTACGACCCATCCCACGTGGTGTTTATAGATACCTAGAGGTTACGACCCATCCCATGTGGTGTTTATAGATACCTAGAGGTTACGACCCATTCCATGTGGTGTTTATAGATACCTAGAGGTTACGACCCATCCCACGTGGTGTTTATAGATACCTAGAGGTTACGACCCATCCCATGTGGTGTTTATAGATAGCTAGAGGTTACGACCCATCCCACGTGGTGTTTATAGATACCTAGAGGTTACGACCCATCCCACGTGGTGTTTATAGATACCTAGAGGTTACGACCCATTCCATGTGGTGTTTATAGATACCTAGAGGTTACGACCCATTCCATGTGGTGTTTATAGATACCTAGAGGTTACGACCCATCCCATGTGGTGTTTATAGATACCTAGAGGTTACGACCCATTCCATGTGGTGTTTATAGATACCTAGAGGTTACGACCCATCCCACGTGGTGTTTATAGATACCTAGAGGTTACGACCCATCCCATGTGGTGTTTATAGATAGCTAGAGGTTACGACCCATCCCACGTGGTGTTTATAGATACCTAGAGGTTACGACCCATCCCACGTGGTGTTTATAGATACCTAGAGGTTACGACCCATTCCATGTGGTGTTTATAGATACCTAGAGGTTACGACCCATTCCACGTGGTGTTTATAGATACCTAGAGGTTACGACCCATCCCATGTGGTGTTTATAGATAGCTAGAGGTTACGACCCATCCCACGTGGTGTTTATAGATACCTAGAGGTTACGACCCATCCCATGTGGTGTTTATAGATACCTAGAGGTTACGACCCATCCCACGTGGTGTTTATAGATACCTAGAGGTTACGACCCATCCCATGTGGTGTTTATAGATACCTAGAGGTTACGACCCATCCCTCGTGGTGTTTATAGATAGCTAGAGGTTACGACCCATCCCACGTGGTGTTTATAGATACCTAGAGGTTACGACCCATCCCATGTGGTGTTTATAGATACCTAGAGGTTACGACCCATCCCATGTGGTGTTTATAGATACCTAGAGGTTACGACCCATCCCTCGTGGTGTTTATAGATACCTAGAGGTTACGACCCATCCCACGTGGTGTTTATAGATACCTAGAGGTTACGACCCATCCCATGTGGTGTTTATAGATAGCTAGAGGTTACGACCCATCCCACGTGGTGTTTATAGCTACCTAGAGGTTACGACCCATCCCATGTGGTGTTTATAGATACCTAGAGGTTACGACCCATTCCATGTGGTGTTTATAGATACCTAGAGGTTACGACCCATCCCACGTGGTGTTTATAGATACCTAGAGGTTACGACCCATCCCATGTGGTGTTTATAGATAGCTAGAGGTTACGACCCATCCCACGTGGTGTTTATAGATACCTAGAGGTTACGACCCATCCCACGTGGTGTTTATAGATACCTAGAGGTTACGACCCATTCCATGTGGTGTTTATAGATACCTAGAGGTTACGACCCATTCCATGTGGTGTTTATAGATACCTAGAGGTTACGACCCATCCCATGTGGTGTTTATAGATATCTAGAGGTTACGACCCATCCCACGTGGTGTTTATAGATACCTAGAGGTTACGACCCATCCCATGTGGTGTTTATAGATAGCTAGAGGTTACGACCCATCCCCCGTGGTGTTTATAGATACCTAGAGGTTACGACCCATCCCATGTGGTGTTTATAGATACCTAGAGGTTACGACCCATCCCTCGTGGTGTTTATAGATAGCTAGAGGTTACGACCCATCCCACGTGGTGTTTATAGATACCTAGAGGTTACGACCCATCCCATGTGGTGTTTATAGATACCTAGAGGTTACGACCCATCCCATGTGGTGTTTATAGATACCTAGAGGTTACGACCCATTCCATGTGGTGTTTATAGATACCTAGAGGTTACGACCCATCCCACGTGGTGGTTATAGATACCTAGAGCTTACGACCCATCCCATGTGGTGTTTATAGATAGCTAGAGGTTACGACCCATCCCACGTGGTGTTTATAGATACCTAGAGGTTACGACCCATCCCACGTGGTGTTTATAGATACCTAGAGGTTACGACCCATTCCTTGTGGTGTTTATAGATACCTAGAGGTTACGACCCATTCCATGTGGTGTTTATAGATACCTAGAGGTTACGACCCATCCCATGTGGTGTTTATAGATATCTAGAGGTTACGACCCATCCCACGTGGTGTTTATAGATACCTAGAGGTTACGACCCATCCCATGTGGTGTTTATAGATAGCTAGAGGTTACGACCCATCCCACGTGGTGTTTATAGATACCTAGAGGTTACGACCCATCCCATGTGGTGTTTATAGATACCTAGAGGTTACGACCCATCCCATGTGGTGTTTATAGATACCTAGAGGTTACGACCCATTCCATGTGGTGTTTATAGATACCTAGAGGTTACGACCCATCCCATGTGGTGTTTATAGATACCTAGAGGTTACGACCCATCCCACGTGGTGTTTATAGATACCTAGAGGTTACGACCCATCCGATGTGGTGTTTATAGATACCTAGAGGTTACGACCCATCCCACGTGGTGTTTATAGATACCTAGAGGTTACGACCCATCCCATGTGGTGTTTATAGATACCTAGAGGTTACGACCCATCCCTCGTGGTGTTTATAGATAGCTGGAGGTTACGACCCATCCCACGTGGTGTTTATAGATACCTAGAGGTTACGACCCATCCCATGTGGTGTTTATAGATACCTAGAGGTTACGACCCATCCCACGTGGTGTTTATAGATACCTAGAGGTTACGACCCATCCCATGTGGTGTTTATAGATACCTAGAGGTTACGACCCATCCCATGTGGTGTTTATAGATACCTAGAGGTTACGACCCATCCCTCGTGGTGTTTATAGATAGCTAGAGGTTACGACCCATCCCACGTGGTGTTTATAGATACCTAGAGGTTACGACCCATCCCATGTGGTGTTTATAGATACCTAGAGGTTACGACCCATCCCATGTGATGTTTATAGATACCTAGAGGTTACGACCCATCCCTCGTGGTGTTTATAGATACCTAGAGGTTACGACCCATCCCACGTGGTGTTTATAGATACCTAGAGGTTACGACCCATCCCATGTGGTGTTTATAGATAGCTAGAGGTTACGACCCATCCCATGTGGTGTTTATAGATACCTAGAGGTTACGACCCATCCCATGTGGTGTTTATAGATACCTAGAGGTTACGACCCATTCCATGTGGTGTTTATAGATACCTAGAGGTTACGACCCATCCCACGTGGTGTTTATAGATACCTAGAGGTTACGACCCATCCCATGTGGTGTTTATAGATACCTAGAGGTTACGACCCATCCCATGTGGTGTTTATAGATACCTAGAGGTTACGACCCATCCCACGTGGTGTTTATAGATACCTAGAGGTTACGACCCATCCCACGTGGTGTTTATAGATACCTAGAGGTTACGACCCATTCCATGTGGTGTTTATAGATACCTAGAGGTTACGACCCATTCCATGTGGTGTTTATAGATACCTAGAGGTTACGACCCATCCCATGTGGTGTTTATAGATATCTAGAGGTTACAACCCATCCCACGTGGTGTTTATAGATACCTAGAGGTTACGACCCATCCCATGTGGTGTTTATAGATAGCTAGAGGTTACGACCCATCCCACGTGGTGTTTATAGATACCTAGAGGTTACGACCCATCCCATGTGGTGTTTATAGATACCTAGAGGTTACGACCCATCCCATGTGGTGTTTATAGATACCTAGAGGTTACGACCCATTCCATGTGGTGTTTATAGATACCTAGAGGTTACGACCCATCCCACGTGGTGTTTATAGATACCTAGAGGTTACGACCCATCCCATGTGGTGTTTATAGATAGCTAGAGGTTACGACCCATCCCACGTGGTGTTTATAGATACCTAGAGGTTACGACCCATCCCACGTGGTGTTTATAGATACCTAGAGGTTACGACCCATTCCATGTGGTGTTTATAGATACCTAGAGGTTACGACCCATTCCTTGTGGTGTTTATAGATACCTAGAGGTTACGACCCATCCCATGTGGTGTTTATAGATATCTAGAGGTTACGACCCATCCCACGTGGTGTTTATAGATACCTAGAGGTTACGACCCATCCCATGTGGTGTTTATAGATAGCTAGAGGTTACGACCCATCCCACGTGGTGTTTATAGATACCTAGAGGTTACGACCCATCCCATGTGGTGTTTATAGATACCTAGAGGTTACGACCCATCCCATGTGGTGTTTATAGATACCTAGAGGTTACGACCCATTCCATGTGGTGTTTATAGATACCTAGAGGTTACGACCCATCCCATGTGGTGTTTATAGATACCTAGAGGTTACGACCCATCCCACGTGGTGTTTATCCCACGTGGTGTTTATAGATACCTAGAGGTTACGACCCATCCCATGTGGTGTTTATAGATACCTAGAGGTTACGACCCATCCCACGTGGTGTTTATAGATACCTAGAGGTTACGACCCATCCCATGTTGTGTTTATAGATACCTAGAGGTTACGACCCATCCCTCGTGGTGTTTATAGATACCTAGAGGTTACGACCCATCCCACGTGGTGTTTATAGATACCTAGAGGTTACGACCCATCCCATGTGGTGTTTATAGATACCTAGAGGTTACGACCCATCCCACGTGGTGTTTATAGATACCTAGAGGTTACGACCCATCCCATGTGGTGTTTATAGATACCTAGAGGTTACGACCCATCCCACGTGGTGTTTATAGATACCTAGAGGTTACGACCCATCCCATGTGGTGTTTATAGATACCTAGAGGTTACGACCCATCCCTCGTGGTGTTTATAGATAGCTAGAGGTTACGACCCATCCCACGTGGTGTTTATAGATACCTAGAGGTTACGACCCATCCCATGTGGTGTTTATAGATACCTAGAGGTTACGACCCATCCCATGTGATGTTTATAGATACCTAGAGGTTACGACCCATCCCTCGTGGTGTTTATAGATACCTAGAGGTTACGACCCATCCCACGTGGTGTTTATAGATACCTAGAGGTTACGACCCATCCCATGTGGTGTTTATAGATAGCTAGAGGTTACGACCCATCCCATGTGGTGTTTATAGATACCTAGAGGTTACGACCCATCCCATGTGGTGTTTATAGATACCTAGAGGTTACGACCCATTCCATGTGGTGTTTATAGATACCTAGAGGTTACGACCCATCCCACGTGGTGTTTATAGATACCTAGAGGTTACGACCCATCCCATGTGGTGTTTATAGATAGCTAGAGGTTACGACCCATCCCACGTGGTGTTTATAGATACCTAGAGGTTACGACCCATCCCACGTGGTGTTTATAGATACCTAGAGGTTACGACCCATCCCATGGTGGTGTTACGACCCATCCCATGTGGTGTTTATAGATACCTAGAGGTTACGACCCATTCCATGTGGTGTTTATAGATACCTAGAGGTTACGACCCATCCCATGTGGTGTTTATAGATACCTAGAGGTTACGACCCATTCCATGTGGTGTTTATAGATACCTAGAGGTTACGACCCATCCCACGTGGTGTTTATAGATACCTAGAGGTTACGACCCATCCCATGTGGTGTTTATAGATAGCTAGAGGTTACGACCCATCCCACGTGGTGTTTATAGATACCTAGAGGTTACGACCCATCCCACGTGGTGTTTATAGATACCTAGAGGTTACGACCCATTCCATGTGGTGTTTATAGATACCTAGAGGTTACGACCCATTCCACGTGGTGTTTATAGATACCTAGAGGTTACGACCCATCCCATGTGGTGTTTATAGATAGCTAGAGGTTACGACCCATCCCACGTGGTGTTTATAGATACCTAGAGGTTACGACCCATCCCATGTGGTGTTTATAGATACCTAGAGGTTACGACCCATCCCACGTGGTGTTTATAGATACCTAGAGGTTACGACCCATCCCATGTGGTGTTTATAGATACCTAGAGGTTACGACCCATCCCACGTGGTGGTTATAGATACCTAGAGGTTACGACCCATTCCATGTGGTGTTTATAGATACCTAGAGGTTACGACCCATCCCACGTGGTGGTTATAGATACCTAGAGCTTACGACCCATCCCATGTGGTTTTTATAGATAGCTAGAGGTTACGACCCATCCCACGTGGTGTTTATAGATACCTAGAGGTTACGACCCATCCCACGTGGTGTTTATAGATACCTAGAGGTTACGACCCATTCCTTGTGGTGTTTATAGATACCTAGAGGTTACGACCCATTCCATGTGGTGTTTATAGATACCTAGAGGTTACGACCCATCCCATGTGGTGTTTATAGATATCTAGAGGTTACGACCCATCCCACGTGGTGTTTATAGATACCTAGAGGTTACGACCCATCCCATGTGGTGTTTATAGATAGCTAGAGGTTACGACCCATCCCACGTGGTGTTTATAGATACCTAGAGGTTACGACCCATCCCATGTGGTGTTTATAGATACCTAGAGGTTACGACCCATCCCATGTGGTGTTTATAGATACCTAGAGGTTACGACCCATTCCATGTGGTGTTTATAGATACCTAGAGGTTACGACCCATCCCATGTGGTGTTTATAGATACCTAGAGGTTACGAACCATCCCTCGTGGTGTTTATAGATAGCTGGAGGTTACGACCCATCCCACGTGGTGTTTATAGATACCTAGAGGTTACGACCCATCCCATGTGGTGTTTATAGATACCTAGAGGTTACGACCCATCCCACGTGGTGTTTATAGATACCTAGAGGTTACGACCCATCCCATGTGGTGTTTATAGATACCTAGAGGTTACGACCCATCCCACGTGGTGTTTATAGATACCTAGAGGTTACGACCCATCCCATGTGGTGTTTATAGATACCTAGAGGTTACGACCCATCCCTCGTGGTGTTTATAGATAGCTAGAGGTTACGACCCATCCCACGTGGTGTTTATAGATACCTAGAGGTTACGACCCATCCCATGTGGTGTTTATAGATACCTAGAGGTTACGACCCATCCCATGTGATGTTTATAGATACCTAGAGGTTACGACCCATCCCTCGTGGTGTTTATAGATACCTAGAGGTTACGACCCATCCCACGTGGTGTTTATAGATACCTAGAGGTTACGACCCATCCCATGTGGTGTTTATAGATAGCTAGAGGTTACGACCCATCCCATGTGGTGTTTATAGATACCTAGAGGTTACGACCCATCCCATGTGGTGTTTATAGATACCTAGAGGTTACGACCCATTCCATGTGGTGTTTATAGATACCTAGAGGTTACGACCCATCCCACGTGGTGTTTATAGATACCTAGAGGTTACGACCCATCCCATGTGGTGTTTATAGATAGCTAGAGGTTACGACCCATCCCACGTGGTGTTTATAGATACCTAGAGGTTACGACCCATCCCACGTGGTGTTTATAGATACCTAGAGGTTACGACCCATTCCATGTGGTGTTTATAGATACCTAGAGGTTACGACCCATTCCATGTGGTGTTTATAGATACCTAGAGGTTACGACCCATCCCATGTGGTGTTTATAGATATCTAGAGGTTACGACCCATCCCACGTGGTGTTTATAGATACCTAGAGGTTACGACCCATCCCTTGTGGTGTTTATAGATAGCTAGAGGTTACGACCCATCCCACGTGGTGTTTATAGATACCTAGAGGTTACGACCCATCCCATGTGGTGTTTATAGATACCTAGAGGTTACGACCCATCCCATGTGGTGTTTATAGATACCTAGAGGTTACGACCCATTCCATGTGGTGTTTATAGATACCTAGAGGTTACGACCCATCCCATGTGGTGTTTATAGATACCTAGAGGTTACGACCCATCCCACGTGGTGTTTATAGATACCTAGAGGTTACGACCCATCCGATGTGGTGTTTATAGATACCTAGAGGTTACGACCCATCCCACGTGGTGTTTATAGATACCTAGAGGTTACGACCCATCCCATGTGGTGTTTATAGATACCTAGAGGTTACGACCCATCCCTCGTGGTGTTTATAGATAGCTAGAGGTTACGACCCATCCCACGTGGTGTTTATAGATACCTAGAGGTTACGACCCATCCCATGTGGTGTTTATAGATACCTAGAGGTTACGACCCATCCCACTTGGTGTTTATAGATACCTAGAGGTTACGACCCATCCCATGTGGTGTTTATAGATACCTAGAGGTTACGACCCATCCCACGTGGTGTTTATAGATACCTAGAGGTTACGACCCATCCCACGTGGTGTTTATAGATATCTAGAGGTTACGACCCATCCCATGTGGTGTTTATAGATAGCTAGAGGTTACGACCCATCCCACGTGGTGTTTATAGATACCTAGAGGTTACGACCCATCCCATGTGGTGTTTATAGATACCTAGAGGTTACGACCCATCCCACGTGGTGTTTATAGATACCTAGAGGTTACGACCCATCCCACGTGGTGTTTATAGATACCTAGAGGTTACGACCCATCCCATGTGGTGTTTATAGATACCTAGAGGTTACGACCCATCCCATGTGGTGTTTATAGATAGCTAGAGGTTACGACCCATCCCATGTGGTGTTTATAGATAGCTAGAGGTTACGACCCATCCCACGTGGTGTTTATAGATACCTAGAGGTTACGACCCATCCCATGTGGTGTTTATAGATACCTAGAGGTTACGACCCATCCCACGTGGTGTTTATAGATACCTAGAGGTTACGACCCATCCCACGTGGTGTTTATAGATACCTAGAGGTTACGACCCATCCCATGTGGTGTTTATAGATACCTAGAGATTACGACCCATCCCATGTGGTGTTTATAGATAGCTAGAGGTTACGACCCATCCCATGTGGTGTTTATAGATAGCTAGAGGTTACGACCCATCCCACGTGGTGTTTATAGATACCTAGAGGTCAGTCCTATGCCTCGGCGCAGGGGGTTTGTGTTCCTGGAAGCGGCCTGGACATCACAGTGTCAGCATTTAAATCCCAAACGGCACCCTATTCCCTTCATAGTGCACTACTTTTGACCAGGGCCCATAGCGTAGTCGTGCACTATGTAGGGAATAGGGTGCCATTTGGGATGTAAACAGCCTCTTCAGGCCCTTTAACAATCTGGCGCCACATTTACAAAGCCTTCACCTGCTGGACAAAGGCTCAGTCTGAGCTACGACCCAATACCCTGCTGCTGTCTGTCTGTCTGTCTCTCTCTCTTTCTCTCTATCTCTCTTTAAAAACACTCCTTTCTTTATGCTAATGAGCCCTCCATGGAGACTGGGATTTGCAAGGCTCTAACATACTACATATATATCACAAGAGTGATGTCATTGTAATCACAACAGTGATGTCATAATCACAACAGTGATGTCATAATCACAACAGTGATGTCATTATTCCAATCCACATAGCAGAGAAATAACTAACTGAAAAACTCAACGACTAAATGTAAAAACAAATGTTAAAGAATCCTCTCATTATCCTGCATGATATTCAAGTTGTGGTTCATCATTCTGTGCTGTGTATAAAATGATGACATGCTATTCCTATCCCCATTGATTAGGTGTTAATTTAATCCCAAATTGCCAACCTGCTCTCAGCCTGTCTGTCTGTCTACTCTGCTCTGTTCTCTATCCCAGCAGCCAGTCCGAGAGAGAGAGAGAGGGGAGAGAGACAGAGAGACAGAGAGTGGGGAGGGAGAGAGAGAGAGAGAGAGAGAGAGAGAGAGCGAGAGAGAGAGAGAGGGGAGAGAGACAGAGACAGAGAGTGGGGAGAGAGAGAGAGAGAGCAGAGAGAGAAAAAGAGAGAGACAGAGAGAGAGGGGGGGAGACAGAGAGAGAGAGGGGAGAGAGAGAGAGGGGAGAGAGAGAGCAGAGACCTTTCTATCCTGACTCAACACTTCTCCCCACCACACAAAGCCCCCTCTTGTTTATGTTTTACTGATCAAAGGAGTTGCCAAATCCCCCCACCCACCCTCAGCCTTCACACACACACACACACACACACACACCCACACACGCACACGCACACACACACACACACAAAGCGAGCAGAGCAGAAAAGCTCCAGCCCAGCTCAGATGAGAGTGGGCCCCTTGAGAAGGGTCACAGGGAGGGGGGAGAGATGACTATTAACAGCAACAAAAAAGAGAGAGAGGAAGAGGGGGAGGGAGAGAAGGAGAGGGGGTGGGAGAGGGGGAGGGAGAGAAGGAGAGGGGGTGGGAGAGGGGGAGGGAGAGGGGGAGAGGGAGGGAGAGAAGGAGAGAAGGAGAGGGGGAGGGAGAGAAGGAG
This sequence comes from Oncorhynchus clarkii lewisi, assembly GCF_045791955.1. NCBI lineage: Eukaryota > Metazoa > Chordata > Actinopteri > Salmoniformes > Salmonidae > Oncorhynchus > Oncorhynchus clarkii. The sequence continues at coordinate 48,618,341 of NC_092173.1, forward strand.
AGGGGGTGGGAGAGGGGGAGGGAGAGGGGGAGAGGGAGGGAGAGAAGGAGAGAAGGAGAGGGGGAGGGAGAGAAGGAGAGGGGGTGGGAGAGGGGGAGGGAGAGGGGGAGAGGGAGGGAGAGAAGGAGAGAAGGAGAGGGGGAGGGAGAGGGGGTGGGAAAGGGGGAGGGAGAGGGAGAGGGGGAGAGGGAGGGAGAGAAGGAGAGAAGGAGAGGGGGTGGGAGAGGGGGAGGGAGAGGGGGAGAGGGAGGGAGAGAAGGAGAGAAGGAGAGGGGGAGGGAGAGGGGGTGGGAAAGGGGGAGGGGGAGGGAGAGGGGGAGAGGGAAAAAAACAACAACGGTGGCAATCCCTCAGAACTCTATTGACTGCATGAGATCTACCTCCATCACTCCAGTATCCCTGTCCCCTATACATATCTACCTCCATCACTCCAGTATCCCTGTCCCCTATACATATCTACCTCCATCACTACAGTATCCCTGTCCCATATACATATCTACCTCTATCACTCCAGTATCCCTGTCCCCTGTACCCTATACATATCTACCTCCATCACTCCAGTATCCCTGTCCCCTATACATATCTACCTCCATCACTCCAGTATCCCTGTCCCCTATACCCATCTACCTCCATCACTCCAGTATCCCTGTACCCTATACATATCTACCTCCATCACTCCAGTATCCCTGTCTCTTTCCCCCTATACATATCTACCTCCATCACTCCAGTATCCCTGTCCCCTATACATATCTACCTCCATCACTCCAGTATCCCTGTCTCCTTCCCCCTATACATATCTACCTCCATCACTCCAGTATCCCTGCCTCCTATACATATCTACCTCCATCACTCCAGTATCCCTGTCCCCTATACATATCTACCTCCATCACTCCAGTATCCCTGTACCCTATACATATCTACCTCCATCACTCCAGTATCCCTGTCCCCTATACCCATCTACCTCCATCACTCCAGTATCCCTGTACCCTATACATATCTACCTCCATCACTCCAGTATCCCTGTCTCTTTCCCCCTATACATATCTACCTCCATCACTCCAGTATCCCTGTCCCCTATACATATCTACATCCATCACTCCAGTATCCCTGTCCCCTATACATATCTACATCCATCACTCCAGTATCCCTGTACCCTATACATATCTACATCCATCACTCCAGTATCACTGTCCCCTATACATATCTACCTCCATCACTCCAGTATCCCTGTCTCCTTCCCCCTATACATATCTACCTCCATCACTCCAGTATCCCTGTCTCCTTCCCCCTATACATATCTACCTCCATCACTCCAGTATCCCTGTCCCCTATACATATCTACCTCCATCACTCCAGAATCCCTGTACCCTATACATATCTACCTCCATCACTCCAGTATCACTGTCCCCTATACATATCTACCTCCATCACTCCAGTATCCCTGTCACCTTACCCCTATACATATCTACCTCCATCACTCCAGTATCCCTGTCTCCTATACATATCTACCTCCATCACTCCAGTATCCCTGTCCCCTATACATATCTACCTCCATCACTCCAGTATCCCTGTCTCTTTCCCCTATACATATCTACCTCCATCACTCCAGTATTCCTGTCTCCTTCCCCCTATACATATCTACCTCCATCACTCCAGTATCCCTGTCTCCTTCCCCCTATACATATCTACCTCCATCACTCCAGTATCCATGTACCCTATACATATCTACCTCCATCACTCCAGTATCCCTGTCCCCTATACATATCTACCTCCATCACTCCAGTATCCCTGTCCCCTATACATATCTACCTCCATCACTCCAGTATCCCTGTCCCCTATACATATCTACCTCCATCACTCCAGTATCCCTGTCCCCTATACATATCTACCTCCATCACTCCAGTATCCCTGTCTCCTTCCCCCTATACATATCTACCTCCATCACTCCAGTATCCCTGTCCCCTATACATATCTACCTCCATCACTCCAGTATCCCTGTCTCCTTCCCCCTATACATATCTACCTCCATCACTCCAGTATCCCTGTACCCTATACATATCTACCTCCATCACTCCAGTATCCCTGTCTCCTTCCCCCTATACATATCTACCTCCATCACTCCAGTATCCCTGTCTCCTTCCCCCTATACATATCTACCTCCATCACTCCAGTATCCCTGTCTCCTTCCCCCTATACATATCTACCTCCATCACTCCAGTATCCCTGTACCCTATACATATCTACCTCCATCACTCCAGTATCCCTGTCTCCTTCCCCCTATACATATCTACCTCCATCACTCCAGTATCCCTGTCCCCTATACCCATCTACCTCCATCACTCCAGTATCCCTGTCCCCTATACCCATCTACCTCCATCACTCCAGTATCCCTGTACCCTATACATATCTACCTCCATCACTCCAGTATCCCTGTCTCCTTCCCCCTATACATATCTACCTCCATCACTCCAGTATCCCTGTCTCCTATACATATCTACCTCCATCACTCCAGTATCCCTTCCCCCTATACATATCTACCTCCATCACTCCAGTATCCATGTACCCTATACATATCTACCTCCATCACTACAGTATCCCTGTCTCCTTCCCCCTATACATATCTACCTCCATCACTCCAGTATCCCTGTACCCTATACATATCTACCTCCATCACTCCAGTATCCCTGTCCCCTATACATATCTACCTCCATCACTCCAGTATCCCTGTACCCTATACATATCTACCTCCATCACTCCAGTATCCCTGTCCCCTATACATATCTACCTCCATCACTCCAGTATCCCTGTACCCTATACATATCTACCTCCATCACTCCAGTATCCCTGTCTCCTTACCCCTATACATATCTACCTCCATCACTCCAGTATCCCTGTCTCCTTCCCCCTATACATATCTACCTCCATCACTCCAGTATCCCTGTCTCCTTACCCCTATACATATCTACCTCCATCACTCCAGTATCCCTGTCCCCTATACCCATCTACCTCCATCACTCCAGTATCCCTGTCCCCTATACATATCTACCTCCATCACTCCAGTATCCCTGTCTCCTATACATATCTACCTCCATCACTCCAGTATCCCTGTCCCCTATACCCATCTACCTCCATCACTCCAGTATCCCTGTCTCCTTCCCCCTATACATATCTACCTCCATCACTCCAGTATCCATGTACCCTATACATATCTACCTCCATCACTCCAGTATCCCTGTCCCCTATACATATCTACCTCTATCACTCCAGTATCACTGTCTCCTTACCCCTATACATATCTACCTCCATCACTCCAGTATCCATGTACCCTATACATATCTACCTCCATCACTACAGTATCCCTGTCTCCTTCCCCCTATACATATCTACCTCCATCACTCCAGTATCCCTGTACCCTATACATATCTACCTCCATCACTCCAGTATCCCTGTCCCCTATACATATCTACCTCCATCACTCCAGTATCCCTGTCCCCTATACATATCTACCTCCATCACTCCAGTATCCCTGTCCCCTATACATATCTACCTCCATCACTCCAGTATCCCTGTACCCTATACATATCTACCTCCATCACTCCAGTATCCCTGTCCCCTATACATATCTACATCCATCACTCCAGTATCCCTGTCCCCTATACATATCTACCTCCATCACTCCAGTATCCCTGTCCCCTATACATATCTACCTCCATCACTCCAGTATCCCTGTCCCCTATACATATCTACCTCCATCACTCCAGTATCCCTGTCCCCTATACATATCTACCTCCATCACTCCAGGATCCCTGTCCCCTATACCCATCTACCTCCATCACTCCAGTATCCCTGTCCCCTATACCCATCTACCTCCATCACTCCAGTATCCCTGTCTCCTTCCCCCTATACATATCTACCTCCATCACTCCAGTATCCCTGTCCCCTATACATATCTACCTCCATCACTCCAGTATCCCTGTCTCCTATACATATCTACCTCCATCACTCCAGTATCCCTTCCCCCTATACATATCTACCTCCATCACTCCAGTATCCATGTACCCTATACATATCTACCTCCATCACTACAGTATCCCTGTCTCCTTCCCCCTATACATATCTACCTCCATCACTCCAGTATCCCTGTACCCTATACATATCTACCTCCATCACTCCAGTATCCCTGTCCCCTATACATATCTACCTCCATCACTCCAGTATCCCTGTACCCTATACATATCTACCTCCATCACTCCAGTATCCCTGTCCCCTATACATATCTACCTCCATCACTCCAGTATCCCTGTACCCTATACATATCTACCTCCATCACTCCAGTATCCCTGTCTCCTTACCCCTATACATATCTACCTCCATCACTCCAGTATCCCTGTCTCCTTCCCCCTATACATATCTACCTCCATCACTCCAGTATCCCTGTCTCCTTCCCCCTATACATATCTACCTCCATCACTCCAGTATCCCTGTCCCCTATACCCATCTACCTCCATCACTCCAGTATCCCTGTCCCCTATACATATCTACCTCCATCACTCCAGTATCCCTGTCTCCTATACATATCTACCTCCATCACTCCAGTATCCCTGTCCCCTATACCCATCTACCTCCATCACTCCAGTATCCCTGTCTCCTTCCCCCTATACATATCTACCTCCATCACTCAAGTATCCATGTACCCTATACATATCTACCTCCATCACTCCAGTATCCCTTTCCCCTATACATATCTACCTCTATCACTCCAGTATCACTGTCTCCTTACCCCTATACATATCTACCTCCATCACTCCAGTATCCATGTACCCTATACATATCTACCTCCATCACTACAGTATCCCTGTCTCCTTCCCCCTATACATATCTACCTCCATCACTCCAGTATCCCTGTACCCTATACATATCTACCTCCATCACTCCAGTATCCCTGTCCCCTATACATATCTACCTCCATCACTCCAGTATCCCTGTCCCCTATACATATCTACCTCCATCACTCCAGTATCCCTGTCCCCTATACATATCTACCTCCATCACTCCAGTATCCCTGTACCCTATACATATCTACCTCCATCACTCCAGTATCCCTGTCCCCTATACATATCTACATCCATCACTCCAGTATCCCTGTCCCCTATACATATCTACCTCCATCACTCCAGTATCCCTGTCCCCTATACATATCTACCTCCATCACTCCAGTATCCCTGTCCCCTATACATATCTACCTCCATCACTCCAGTATCCCTGTCCCCTATACATATCTACCTCCATCACTCCAGGATCCCTGTCCCCTATACCCATCTACCTCCATCACTCCAGTATCCCTGTCCCCTATACCCATCTACCTCCATCACTCCAGTATCCCTGTCTCCTTCCCCCTATACATATCTACCTCCATCACTCCAGTATCCCTGTCCCCTATACATATCTACCTCCATCACTCCAGTATCCCTGTACCCTATACATATCTACCTCCATCACTCCAGGATCCCTGTCTCCTTCCCCCTATACATATCTACCTCCATCACTCCAGCATCCCTGTCTCCTTCCCCCTATACATATCTACCTCCATCACTCCAGTATCCCTGTCTCCTTCCCCCTATACATATCTACCTCCATCACTCCAGTATCCCTGTCTCCTTCCCCCTATACATATCTACCTCCATCACTCCAGTATCCATGTACCCTATACATATCTACCTCCATCACTCCAGTATCCCTGCCTCCTTCCCCCTATACATATCTACCTCCATCACTCCAGTATCCCTGCCTCCTTCCCCCTATACATATCTACCTCCATCACTCCACTACCCCTCTCCTTCCCCCTATACATATCTACCTCCATCACTCCACTATCCCTGCCTCCTTCCCCCTATACATATCTACCTCCATCACTCCACTATCCCTCTCCTTCCCCCTATACATATCTACCTCCATCACTCCAGTATCCCTGTCCCCTATACATATCTACCTCCATCACTCCAGTATCCCTGTACCCTATACATATCTACCTCCATCACTCCAGTATCCCTGTCCCCTATACATATCTACATCCATCACTCCAGTATCCCTGTCCCCTATACATATCTACCTCCATCACTCCAGTATCCCTGTCCCCTATACATATCTACCTCCATCACTCCAGTATCCCTGTCCCCTATACATATCTACCTCCATCACTCCAGTATCCCTGTCCCCTATACATATCTACCTCCATCACTCCAGGATCCCTGTCCCCTATACCCATCTACCTCCATCACTCCAGTATCCCTGTCCCCTATACCCATCTACCTCCATCACTCCAGTATCCCTGTCTCCTTCCCCCTATACATATCTACCTCCATCACTCCAGTATCCCTGTCCCCTATACATATCTACCTCCATCACTCCAGTATCCCTGTACCCTATACATATCTACCTCCATCACTCCAGGATCCCTGTCTCCTTCCCCCTATACATATCTACCTCCATCACTCCAGCATCCCTGTCTCCTTCCCCCTATACATATCTACCTCCATCACTCCAGTATCCCTGTCTCCTTCCCCCTATACATATCTACCTCCATCACTCCAGTATCCCTGTCTCCTTCCCCCTATACATATCTACCTCCATCACTCCAGTATCCCTGTACCCTATACATATCTACCTCCATCACTCCAGTATCCCTGCCTCCTTCCCCCTATACATATCTACCTCCATCACTCCAGTATCCCTGCCTCCTTCCCCCTATACATATCTACCTCCATCACTCCACTACCCCTCTCCTTCCCCCTATACATATCTACCTCCATCACTCCAGTATCCCTGCCTCCTTCCCCCTATACATATCTACCTCCATCACTCCAGTATCCCTGTCTCCTTCCCCCTATACATATCTACCTCCATCACTCCAGTATCCCTGCCTCCTTCCCCCTATACTTATCTACCTCCATCACTCCAGTATCCCTGCCTCCTTCCCCCTATACATATCTACCTCCATCACTCCAGTATCCCTGCCTCCTTCCCCCTATACATATCTACCTCCATCACTCCACTACCCCTCTCCTTCCCCCTATACATATCTACCTCCATCACTCCACTATCCCTGCCTCCTTCCCCCTATACATATCTACCTCCATCACTCCACTATCCCTCTCCTTCCCCCTATACATATCTACCTCCATCACTCCACTATCCCTGCCTCCTTCCCCCTATACATATCTACCTCCATCACTCCAGTATCCCTGCCTCCTTCCCCCTATACATATCTACCTCCATCACTCCAGTATCCCTGTCTCCTTCCCCCTATACATATCTACCTCCATCACTCCAGTATCCCTGCCTCCTTCCCCCTATACTTATCTACCTCCATCACTCCAGTATCCCTGCCTCCTTCCCCCTATACATATCTACCTCCATCACTCCAGTATCCCTGTCTCCTTCCCCCTATACATATCTACCTCCATCACTCCACTATCCCTTTCTCCTTCCCCCTATACATATCTACCTCCATCACTCAACTATCCCTGTCTCCTTCCCCCTATACATATCTACCTGATGTTAGAGAACCCGTATGAGAGCTTCTCAGACCAGGTCAATGACTTACCAAGGCCTATTCATTTATCAGTGACTTTTAACGGTGAGATTGTCCATTGACAGAAACACACCCGGTATTGGGAGAGTTGGACCCTATAAAATCACATCTTTAGCCTTCTTCTTGTTTTTCCAGGTTTCCATTTTCCATTTTTGTTTTTATAGAAAATACCACTTTTGAGGTCTGGGAAAAATTTAAGTTCAGATTGTTGGGTGTAGTTACCCTTTAATTACACTGTTCACCAGTCAGAGACCGTTGTCTGGTTAGCTCTGTTTCTGTTCACCAGCAGCTGAGAACCCCTGGCTTAGTGGACTAGACCTCACCAGCAGCTAAGAACCCAATGCTTAGTGGACTAGACCTCACCAACAGCTGAGAACCCAATGCTTAGTGGACTAGATCTCACCAGCAGCTAAGAACTCAATGCTTAGTGGACTAGACCTCACCAGCAGCTAAGAACCCAATGCTTAGTGGACTAGACCTCACCAGCAGCTGAGAACCCCTGGCTTAGTGGACTAGACCTCACCAGCAGCTAAGAACCCAATGCTTAGTGGACTAGACCTCACCAACAGCTGAGAACCCAATGCTTAGTGGACTAGACCTCACCAACAGCTAAGAACCCAATGCTTAGTGGACTAGACCTCACCAGCAGCTAAGAACCCAATGCTTAGTGGACTAGACCTCACCAACAGCTAAGAACCCAATGCTTAGTGGACTAGACCTCACCAGCAGCTAAGAACCCAATGCTTAGTGGACTAGACCTCACCAGCAGCTAAGAACCCAATGATTAGTGGACTAGACCTCACCAGCAGCTAAGAACCCAATGCTTAGTGGACTAGACCTCACCAGCAGCTGGACTAGACCTCACCAGCAGCTGAGAACCCAATGCTTAGTGGACTAGACCTCACCAGCAGCTGAGAACCCAATGCTTAGTGGACTAGACCTCACCAGCAGCTGAGAACCCAATGCTTAGTGGACTAGACCTCACCAACAGCTGAGAACCCAATGCTTAGTGGACTAGACCTTACCAGCAGCTAAGAACCCAATGCTTAGTGGACTAGACCTCACCAGCAGCTAAGAACCCAATGCTTAGTGGACTAGACCTCACCAGCAGCTGGACTAGACCTCACCAGCAGCTAAGAACCCAATGCTTAGTGGACTAGACCTTACCAGCAGCTGGACTAGACATCACCAGCAGCTGGACTAGACCTCACCAGCAGCTGGACTAGACATCACCAGCAGCTGGACTAGACCTCACCAGCAGCTAAGAACCCAATGCTTAGTGGACTAGACCTCACCAACAGCTGAGAACCCAATGCTTAGTGGACTAGACCTCACCAACAGCTGAGAGGTATATGAGGCAGAGGCAGAGAGGCAGAGAGAGAGGCAGAGAGAGAGGCAGGGAGGCTGTCTCCCTCTCCCCTTCCCCTCTCCCTCCCAATAATATTTTCCTGTTCCTCCCCCTGGTTGTTCCCTCCCCCTGCTCTCCCATCTCCCCTCCCCCTGTGCTCTCCCATCTCCCCTCCCCCTGTGCTCTCCCATCTCCCCTCCCCCTGTCGCCCCCCCCTGTGCTCTCCCATCTCCCCTCCCCCTGTGCTCTCCCATCTCCCCTCACCCTGTGCTCTCCCATCTCCCCTCCACCTGTGCTCTCACATTTCTAATGTCATATTATGTCTATACACCCTGTGGTAACGATGTGCAAATAGTTAAAGTACAAAAGGGAAAATAAATTAACATAAATATAGGTTGTATTTACAATGGTGTTTGTTCTTCACTGGTTGACCTTTTCTCGTGGCAACAGGTCACTTTATATTGATGCTGGGATGGAACACTGTGGAATTTCACCCAATAAATACGGGAGTATATCAAAATTGGATTTGTTTTCGAATTCTTTGTGGGTCTGTGTAATCTGAGGGAAAAATGTGTCTAATATGGTCATACAATTAGGAGGTTAGGAAGTGCAGCTCAGTCTCCACCTCATTGTGTGGGCAGTGAGCACATAGCCTGTCTTCTCTTGAGAGCCAGGTCTGCCTATGGCGGCCTTTCTCAATAGCAAGGCTATGCTCACTGAGTCGAACATAGCCAATTATGGGTCAGTCACAGTGGTCAGGTATTCTGCCACTGTGTACTCTCTGTTTAGGGCCAAACAGCATTCTAGTTTGCTCTGTTTTTAGTAAATTCTTTCCAATGTGTCAAGTCTTTTTGTTTTCTCATGATTTTGGTTGTGCTACTGTCCTGGGGCTTTGTGGGGTCTGTTTGTGTTTGTGAACAGAGCCCTAGGACCAGCTTGCTTAGAGGACTTCTCCAGGTTCATCTCTTTGTAGGTGAGGGCTTTGTTCTGGAAGGTTCAGGAATCGCTTCCTTCTTGGTGGTTGTACAATTTTTCAGGATTTTTATCATTAGTGGGTATCGTCCTAATTCTGCATAATTTGGTGTTCTACGTTGTACACAGAGGATATATTTTTTGAGACTGAATGCAGAGTCTCAACTTGGTGTTGTCCCATTTTGTGAATTCTTGGTTGGTGAGCGGACCCCAGACCTCACTACCATAAAGGGCAATGGGTTCTGTACCTGATTCAGGTATTTTTAGCCAGATCCTAATTGGGGATGTTAAATTTTATGTCCCTTGTGATGCCATAGAAGGCCCTTCTTGCCTTGACTCTCAGATCGTTCACAACTTTATGGAAGTTACCTGTAGCACTGATGTTTAGGCTGAGGTATGTATAGTTTTGTGTGCTCTAGGGCAACAGTGTCTAGGTGGATTTTGTATTTGTGGTCCTGGCAACTGGACCTTTTTTGGAACACCCTTATTTTGGTCTTACTGAGATTTACTGTCAGGGCCCAGGTCTGACAGAATCTGTGCAGAAGATCTAGGTGCTGCTGTAGGCCCTACTTGGTTGGGGACAGAAGCACCAGATCATCAGCGAACAGAAAACATTTGACTTCAGATTCTAGTTGGGTGAGGCCGGGTGCTGCAGACTGTTCTAGTGTCCTTGCCAATTTGTTGATATATATACACAGTACCAGTCAACATTTTGGACACACCTACTCATTCAAGGTTTTTAATTTGTTTCACTATTTTCTACATTGTAGAATAATAGCGATGACATCACAACTATGAAATAACATATGGAATCATGTCATTCTTCAAAGTAGCTACCCTTTGCCTTAACGACAGCTTTGCACTCTTAGCATTCTCTCAACCAGCTTCATGAGGTAGTCACCTGGAATGCATTCCAATTAATAGCTGTGCCTTGTTAAAAGTTAAATTGTGGAATGTCTTTCCTTCTTAATGCATTTGAGCCAATCAGTTGTGTTGTGAAAAGGTAGGGGTGGTATACAGAAGATAGCCCTATTTGGTAAAATACCAAGTCCATATCAAAGGTAGGAACAGCTCAAATAAGCAAAGAGAAATGACAGCCAATCATAAAGTTGAAGGTCAGTCAATATGGAACATTTCAAGAACTTTGAAAGTTTCTTCAAGTACAGTTGCAACAACCATCAAGCGCTATGATGAAACTGGCTCTCATGAGGACTGCCACAGGAAAGGAAGACCCAGAGTTACCTCTGCTGCAAAGGATAAGTTCATTAGAGTTAACTGGCTCTCATGAGGACTGCCACAGGAAAGGAAGACCCAGAGTTAGGGGAGAGGGTTGCAGAAGACAAGTTCATTAGAGTTACCTGCCTCAGAAATTGCAGCCCAAATAAATGCTTCACCGAGTTCAAGTAACAGACACATCTCAACATCAACTGTTCAGAGGAGACTTTGTGAATCAGGCCATCGTGGTCGAATTGCTGCGAATAAACTACTACTAAAGGACATCAATAAGAAGAAGAGACTTTCTTGGGCCAAGAAACACAAGCAATGGACATTAGACTGGTGGAAATCTGTCCTTTGGTCTGATGAGTCCAAATTATAGATTTTTTTGGTTCCAACCGCTGTGTCTTTGAGAGACGCAGAGTAGGTGAACTTTTGATCTCCACATGTGTGGTTCTCGCCATGAAGCATGGAGGAGGAGGTATAATGGTGTAGGGGTGCTTTGCTGGTGACACTGTCCGTGATTTATTTAGAATTCAAGACACACTTAACCACAGCATTCTGCAGCGATATAACATCCCATCTGGTTTGGGCTTAGTGGGACTATCATTTATTTTTCAACGGGACAATGACCCAACACTCCTCCAGGCTGTGTCAGGGCTATTTTACCATTAAGGCGAGTGATGGAGTGCTGCATCAGATGGCCTGGCATTGACAATAAGCCAACCTCAACCCAATTGAGATGGTCTGGGATGAGTTGGACCTCAGAGTGAAGGAAATGCAGCCAACAAGTGCTCAGCATATGTGGGAACTCCTCAAATACTGCTGGAAAAGCATTCCAGGTGAAGCTGGTTGAGAGAATGCCAAGAGTGTGCAACGCTGTCATTAAAGCAAAGGGTGGCTATTTGAAGAACATAAAATATAAAATACATTTTGTTTTGTTTAACACTTTTTTGGTTACTACATGTGTTATTTCATCGTTTTGATGTCTTCCCTATTATTCTCAAGCTGCATCCCTGTCTCACCCCATGCCCCATGTGGAAAGACATCTTTATTGTTTGCCAAATTTAAGACGTGTTGTTTGGTGTACATGGATTTTAGAACACCAGTTTCCATTGATTTATATAGCAGATCCTCCCTCATGCCAAATTGAGTCAAAAGCTTTTTTGGGAAAAAACCCCCATAACACTTTACTTTTGTTTTGGTTTGTTAGTTTGTCAGTTAGGGTGCAGGGTGAATACGTGGTCTGTCGTACGGTCATTTGGTGAAAAGACTATTTGACATTTGCTCATAATTTTCACTGAGGAAATGTACGACGAGTCTGCTGTTAATGATAATGCAGAGGATTTCCCCAAGGTTGCTGTTAACGTATATCCCACGGTAGTTATTGTGGACAAATGTCCCCAAATGTTCCAGGGGTGGACAGACCTTGGATCATTGTTACTCTAACTTCCGCGACGCATATAAGGCCCTGCCCCGCCCCCCTTTCGGAAAAGCTGACCACGACTCCATTTTGTTGATCCCTGCCTACAGACAGAAACTAAACTTCAGGAAACAGCAGAGGGAACACCCCCCTATCCACATCGATGGAACAGTAGTGGAGAGGGTAGCAAGTTTTAAGTTCCTCGGCATACACATCACAGACAAACTGAATTGGTCCACTCACACAGACAGCATCGTGAAGAAGGCGCAGCAGCGCCTCTTCAACCTCAGGAGGCTGAAGAAATTCGGCTTGTCACCAAAAGCACTCACAAACTTCTACAGATGCACAATCGAGAGCATCCTGGCGGGCTGTATCACCGCCTGGTATGGCAACTGCACCGCCCTCAACCGTAAGGCTCTCCAGAGGGTAGTGAGGTCTGCACAACGCATCACCGGGGGCAAACTACCTGCCCTCCAGGACACCTACACCACCCGATGTCACAGGAAGGCCATAAAGATCATCAAGGACATCAACCACCCGAGCCACTGCCTGTTCACCCCGCTATCATCCAGAAGGCGAGGTCAGTACAGGTGCATCAAAGCCGGGACCGAGAGACTGAAAAACAGCTTCTATCTCAAGGCCATCAGACTGTTAAACAGCCACCACTAACACTGAGTGGCTGCTGCCAACACACTGACACTGACTCAACTCCAGCCACTTTAATAATGGGAATTGATGGGAAATGATGTAAATATATCACTAGCCACTTTAAACAATGCTACCTTATATAAATGTTACTTACCCTACATTATTCATCTCATATGCATACGTATATACTGTACTCTATATCATCAACGGTATCCTTATGTAATACATGTATCACTAGCCACTTTATACTATACCACTTTGTTTACATACTCATCTCATTTGTACATACTGTACCCGATACCATCTACTGTATCTTGCCTATGCTGCTCTGTACCATCACTCATTCATATATCCTTATGTACATATTCTTTATCCCCTTACACTGTGTACAAGACAGTAGTTTTGGAATTGTTAGTTAGATTACTTGTTATTACTGCATTGTCGGAACTAGAAGCACAAGCATTTCGCTACACTCGCATTAACATCTGCTAACCATGTGTATGTGACAAATAAAATTTGATTTGATTTGATTTGATTTGATTTAAAACAAGAGGCTCCCACGCTGAGGTCCGTCCAACGCTGGTCCGACCAAGCTGACTCCACACTCCAAGACTGCTTCCATCACGTGGACTGGGACATGTTTCGTATTGCGTCAGATAACAATATTGAAGAATACGCTGATTCGGTGTGCGAGTTCATTAGAACGTGCGTTGAAGATGTCGTTCCCATAGCAACGATTAAAACATTCCCTAACCAGAAACCGTGGATTGATGGCAGCATTCGTGTGGAACTGAAAGCGCGAACCACTGCTTTTAATCAAGGCAAGGTGTCTGGTAACATGACCGAATACAAACAGTGCAGCTATTCCCTCCGCAAGGCTATCAAACAAGCTAAGCGTCAGTACAGAGACAAAGTAGAATCTCAATTCAACGGCTCAGACACAAGAGGCATGTGGCAGGGTCTACAGTCAATCACGGACTACAGGAAGAAATCCAGCCCAGTCACGGACCAGGATGTCTTGCTCCCAGGCAGACTAAATAACTTTTTTGCCCGCTTTGAGGACAATACAGTGCCACTGACACGGCCCGCAACTAAAACATGCGGTCTCTCCTTCACTGCAGCCGAGGTGAGTAAAACATTTAAACGTGTTAACCCTCGCAGGGCTGCAGGCCCAGACGGCATCCCCAGCCGCGCCCTCAGAGCATGCGCAGACCAGCTGGCCGGTGTGTTTACGGACATATTCAATCAATCCCTATACCAGTCTGCTGTTCCCACATGCTTCAAGAGGGCCACCATTGTTCCTGTTCCCAAGACAGCTAAAGTAACTGAGCTAAACGACTACCGCCCCGTAGCACTCACATCCGTCATCATGAAGTGCTTTGAGAGACTAGTCAAGGACCATATCACCTCCACCCGACCTGACACCCTAGACCCACTCCAATTTGCTTACCGCCCAAATAGGTCCACAGACGATGCAATCTCAACCACACTGCACACTGCCCTAACCCATCTGGACAAGAGGAATACCTATGTAAGAATGCTGTACATCAACTACAGCTCGGCATTCAACACCATAGTACCCTCCAAGCTCGTCATCAAGCTCGAGACCCTGGGTCTCGACCCCGCCCTGTGCAACTGGGTACTGGACTTCCTGACGAGCCGCCCCCAGGTGGTGAGGGTAGGCAACAACATCTCCTCCCCGCTGATCCTCAACACTGGGGCCCCACAAGGGTGCGTTCTGAGCCCTCTCCTGTACTCCCTGTTTACCCACGACTGCGTGGCCACGTACGCCTCCAACTCAATCATCAAGTTTGCGGACGACACAACAGTGGTAGGCTTGATTACCAACAACGACGAGACGGCCTACAGGGAGGAGGTGAGGGCCCTCGGAGTGTGGTGTCAGGAAAATAACCTCACACTCAACGTCAACAAAACTAAGGAGATGATTGTGGACTTCAGGAAACAGCAGAGGGAACACCCCCCGATCCACATCGATGGAACAGTAGTGGAGAGGGTAGCAAGTTTTAAGTTCCTCGGCATACACATCACAGACAAACTGAATTGGTCCACTCACACAGACAGCATCGTGAAGAAGGTGCAGCAGCGCCTCTTCAACCTCAGGAGGCTGAAGAAATTCGGCTTGTCACCAAAAGCACTCACAAACTTCTACAGATGCACAATCGAGAGCATCCTGTCGGGCTGTATCACCGCCTGGTACGGCAACTGCTCCGCCCTCAACCGTAAGGCTCTCCAGAGGGTAGTGAGGTCTGCACAACGCATCACCGGGGGCAAACTACCTGCCCTCCAGGACACCTACACCACCCGATGTTACAGGAAGGCCATAAAGATCATCAAGGACATCAACCACCCAAGCCACTGCCTGTTCACCCCGCTATCATCCAGAAGGCGAGGTCAGTACAGGTGCATCAAAGCTGGGACCGAGAGACTGAAAAACAGCTTCTATCTCAAGGCCATCAGACTGTTAAACAGCCACCACTAACATTGAGTGGCTGCTGCCAACACACTGACAATGACACTGACTCACTCCAGCCACTTTAATAATGGGAATTGATAGGAAATGATGTAAATATATCACTAGCCACTTTAAAAAACGCTACCTTATATAATGTTACTTACCCTACATTATTCATCTCATATGCATACGTATATACTGTACTCTATATCATCGACTGCATCCTTATGTAATACATGTATCACTAGCCACTTTAACTATGCCACTTTGTTTACATACTCATCTCATATGTATATACTGTACTCGATACCATCTACTGTATCTTGCCTATGCTGCTCTGTACCATCACTCATTCATATATCCTTATGTACATATTCTTTATCCCCTTATACACTGTGTATAAGACAGTAGTTTTGGAATTGTTAGTTAGATTACTTGTTATTACTGCATTGTCGGAACTAGAAGCACAAGCATTTCGCTACACTCGCATTAACATCTGCTAACCATGTGTATGTGACAAATAAAAATTGATTTGATTTGATGTGTCTCCACTTTTGTCGGTTGGGGTGATCAGTCCTTTGTTCCAAATATTGGGGAAGATGACAGAGCTGAGGATGATGTTAAAGAGTTTTAATACCATCCTCTCGCCTCCCCCTGTCAGGTAACCCTCTCCCCTCCCCCTGCCAGGTAACCATCTCACCTCCCCCTGTCTGGTAACCCTCTCCCCTCCCCCTGTCAGGTAACCCTCTCCCCTCCCCCTGCCAGGTAACCCTCTCCCCTCCCCCTGCCAGGTAACCCTCTCCCCTCCCCCTGTCTCCTGGGGGTAGAGGGCCTGTCTCCTGGGGGTAGAGGGCCTGTCTCCTGGGTGTCCCAAATGGCACCCTCTACCCTCTCCATATAGGATTCTCCCGCTATTGGTCAAAAGTAGTGCACTACATAGGGAAGAGGGTGCCAATTGGGACACAACCCTGGGCTCAACATTATAACCTGACTGAACCAAACTGATTAACGACACAGTGTTTCTGTACACACTGACTGAACCAAACTGATTAACAGTGTTTCTGTACACACTGACTGAACCAAACTGATTAACAACATAGTGTTTCTGTACACACTGACTGAACCAAACTGATTAACAGTGTTTCTGTACACACTGACTGAACCAAACTGATTAACGACACAGTGTTTCTGTACACACTGACTGAACCAAACTGATTAACAGTGTTTCTGTACACACTGACTGAACCAAACTGATTAACGACACAGTGTTTCTGTACACACTGACTGAACCAAACTGATTAACAGTGTTTCTGTACACACTGACTGAACCAAACTGATTAACAGTGTTTCTGTACACACTGACTGAACCAAACTGATTAACAGTGTTTCTGTACACACTGACTGAACCAAACTGATTAAGAGTGTTTCTGTACACACTGACTGAACCAAACTGATTAACAGTGTTTCTGTACACACTGACTGAACCAAACTGATTAACAGTGTTTCTGTACACACTGACTGAACCAAACTGATTAACAACACAGTGTTTCTGTACACACTGACAGAACCAAACTGATTAACGACACAGTGTTTCTGTCACGACTTCTGCCGAAGTCGGTTCCTCTCCTTCTTCGGCGGTCGACGTCACCGGTCTTCTAGCCATCGCCGATCCATTTTTCATTTTCCATTTGTTTTGTCTTGTTTTCCCACACACCTGGTTTTCATTCCCTCATTACGTGTTGTGTATTTAACCCTCTGTTCCCCCCATGTCTTTGAGTGGTATTGTTTGTTGTAGTGTTTGTGCACGTTGTTGACTGGTGCGCGTCAGGTTTTATACCCATGTTGATGATTTCTTGATTCCGTTGGTTTTGTAATTAAACTGCTCCGGCTATTACGTAGTTCTGCTCTCCTGCGTCTGACTTCACAGCTACCAGTTACGCACCCCTTATAGTTTCTGTACTCACTGAGCTGTGGATCCATACATTATTGTAGTTACATACATTGCTGTACTTAGGGGCCGTTCTGGCTCGGACAAGATTTACATTCTTAATTACAAGTATTTAGTGAGCTTATAGAACACTGAATACTATTGTACTTATAAGTAGTGTACTATATAGGGAACAATAAGTACAATAGCGCCCTTAAAAGATGGCGGGGGAAGAAATGGCAGCAGTTTTACGGGAAGCCCAACCAATTGTGCCATTATGTTTTTCTTTGCGTTATTTGTAACTTATTTTGTACATAATGTTTCTTCTTATGGCAGGAAAGAGCTTCTGGATTTCAAGACAGCGATCACTCACCTTGGATTAGACTTAAGATTTTTTCTTAAACAAGCAGGACGCACAGGATGTACCTCAGACACCCGATAAGGCCAACATCCCCGTCATTGGCAAGAGGAAGAGACGCAGGTGTAGAGGGCACAGGGCGGGGCGCCTCGTAAGGATCCGCCGACGGCGAGTGGGAAATCTGCCTTTACATTACTTGCTAACGTACAATCATTGGACAATAAATTAGACAAGGTACGATCACGAATATCCTACCAACGGGACATTAAAAACTCTAAAATCTTATGATTCACGGAATAGTGGCTGAATGATGACACGGATATTCAGCTGGCGGGATATACGCTGCACCGGCTAGATAGAACAGCCGGTAAGATGAGGGGGGGGCAGTGTGTGCATATTTGTAACAACAGCTGATGCACAAAATCTAAGGAAGTCTCTAGATTTTGCTCGCCTGAAGTAGAGTATCTTATGATAAACTGTAGACCACACTATTTGCCAAGAGAGTTTTCATCTATACTTTCGTGGCTGTTTATTTACCACCATTGACAACAAGCAAAAATTAAAGCAGGAAGCACCAGTGACTCGATCAATAAAAAAATGGTCAGATGAAGCAGATGCTAAACTACAGGACTGTTTTGCTAGAACAGACTGGAACATGTTCCGGGATTCCTCCGATGGCATTGGGGAGTACACCACATCAGTCACTGGCTTTATCAATAAGTGCATAGAGGACGTCGTCCCCACGGTGACCGTACGTACATACCCCAACCAGAAGCCATGGAGCTGCCGCTTTCAATGAGCGGGACTCTAACCCGGAAGCCATGGAGCTGCTGCTTTCAAGGAGAGGGACTCTAACCCGGAAGCTTATAAGAAATCCCCTATGCCCTCTGATGAACCATCAAACAGGCAAAGCGTCAATACAGGGCTAAGATTGAATCATACATCTGACGCTCGTCGGATGTGGCACGGCTTGCAAACCATTACAGACTACAAAGGGAAGCACAGCCGAGAGCTGCCCAGTGACATGAGCCTACCAGACGAGCTAAATCACTTCTATGCTCGCTTCGAGGCAAGCAACACTGTGGCATGCACGAGAGCATCAGCTGTTCCGGATGACTGTGTGATCACGCTCTACGTAGCCGACGTGAGTAAGACCTTTAAACAGGTTACCATACACAATGACGTGGGGCCAGACGGATTACCAGGACGTGTAATGCGAGCATTCACTGACCAACCGGCAAGTGTCTTCACTGACATTTTCAACCTCTCCCTGTCCGAGTCTGTAATACCAACATGTTTCAATTAGACCACCATAGTCCCCGTGCCCCAAAACACTAAGGCAACCTGCCTAAATGACTTCAGACCCGTTGCACTCACGTCTGTCGCCATGAAGTACTTTGAAAGGCTGGTCATGGCTCACATCAACACCATTATCCCAGAAACCCCAGACCCACTCCAATTTGCATACCGCCCAAAACAGATCCACAGATGATGCAATCTCTATTGCATTCCACACTGCCCTTTCCCACCTGGACAAAAGGAACACCTATGTGAGAATGTTATTCATCGACTACAGCTCAGCGTTCAACATCATAGTACCCTCAAAGCTCATCACTAAGCTAAGGATCCTGGGACTAAACACCTCCATCTGCAACTGGATCCTGGACTTCCTGACGGGCCGCCCCCAGGTGGTAAGGGTAGGTAACAACATGTCTGCCACTCTGATCCTCAACACAGAGGCCCCTCAGGGGTGCGTGCTCAGTCCCCTTCTGTACTCCCTGTTCACCCACGACTGCGTAGCCAAGCACGACTCCAACACCATCATTAAGTTTGCTGACGACACAACAGTGGTAGGCCTGATCACCGATAATGACGAGACAGCCTATAGGGAGGAGGTCAGATTTGGCATGGGTCCTCAGATCCTCAAAAGGCTCTACAGCTGCAACATTGAGAGCATCCTGACTGGTTGCATCACTGCTTGGTATGGCAACTGCTCGGCCTCTGATTGCAAGGCACTACAGAGGGTAGTGAGTACGGCCCAGTACATCACTGGGGCAAAGCTGCCTGCCATCCAGGACCTCTACACCAGGCGGTGTCAGAGGAAGGCCCTAAAAAATTGTCAAAGACCCCAGCCACCCCAGTCATAGACTGTTCTCTCTACTACCGCATGGCAAGCGGTACCGGAGTGCCAAGTCTAGGACCAAAAGGCTTCTCAACAGCTTCTACCCCCAAGCCATAAGACTCCTGAACAAATGGCTATCCGGACTATTTGCATTGTGTCCCCCCCCAACCCCTCTTTTTACGCTGCTGCTACTCTCTGTTTATCTTATGTGCCTAGTCACTTTAACTATACATTCATGTACATACTACCTCAATTAGCCAGACTAACCGGTGCCTGTATATAGCCTATCTACTGTATATAACCTCTCTGTTATTATTATTAGTTAGCCAGACTAACCGGTTTACTGTATATAAACTCTGTTATTTTTATTAGTTAGCCAGACTAACCGGTGCCTGTATATAACCTCTCTACTGTATATAACCTCTCTGTTATTATTATTAGTTAGCCAGACTAACCGGTGCCTGTATATAACCTCTCTACTGTATATAAACTCTCTGTTATTATTATTAGTTAGCCAGACTAACCGGTGCCTGTATATAACCTCTCTACTGTATATAAACTCTCTGTTATTATTATTAGTTAGCCAGACTAACCGGTGCCTGTATATAACCTCTCTACTGTATATAACCTCTCTGTTATTATTATTAGTTAGCCAGACTAACCGGTGCCTGTATATAACCTCTCTACTGTATATAAACTCTCTGTTATTATTATTAGTTAGCCAGACTAACCGGTGCCTGTATATAACCTCTCTACTGTATATAACCTCTCTGTTATTATTATTAGTTAGCCAGACTAACCGGTGCCTGTATATAACCTCTCTACTGTATATAACCTCTCTGTTATTATTATTGTTGGTTTTTCTTTCTGTGCTTATCTATTGTTCACCTAATACCTATTTGTTACTAAAAATTTGCACTGTTGCTTTGGGCCTTCATTTCACTGTATTAGGTTTCACGTGACAACCTTTGATTTGAAGTAGTCAGTAGTAACGGTAAAAAGGATTCTACATGCGTAAATAAATAATAATAACATAAATGAAGAAGTGACCAAAAAATGAGTGGACAAATATTTAATAATGACCCCTCCCCTCCTTTAATAATGATTAATTAATTAATAAACCCCTCCCAAAAAGTGAGTATTGTTGTCATATGTAAAACAGTACATCCAAAAGTGGTTCCCCATCCAGAGAGTTAAGAACTGATGTCAGAGATGGGAGACAGATCAGTCAGAGAAGGTTTTTGGAATGAGTTGCTTCGTTAGTGAGCCTGCCTGCTGATATGAGCCCCTCCACCCCAACAAAGAGAAACTTAAAGTCACAGTAGGGTCACATGGATTGGGCCAGTAATCTCTCTTGATGATGTCCTGCTGATGTAGAGTCCAGTCAGGCATACCGGGAAAGGAAGAGGTGATCAGTCTGATTAGATCTGACCTCCCTAAGAAAGAAAGAGAGAAAGAATGAAAGAAAGAAAGAAAGAGAGAAAGAGAGAAAGAGAGAAAGAAAGAAAGAAAGAAAGAAAGAAAGAGAGAGGAAGGAAGAGAATAAGGCCTATACCAGCTAATTATCAAAATCCAGAAAAGAGCTGTTAAATTCTACAACCACCTAAAAGGAAGCGATTCCCAAACCTTCCATAACAAAGCCATCACCTACAGAGAGATGAACCTGGAGAAGAGTCCCCTAAGCAAGCTGGTCCTGGGGCTCTGTTCACAAACACAAACAGACCCCACAGAGCCTCAGGACAGCAACACAATTAGACCCAACCAAATCTTGAGAAAACAAAAAGATAATTACTTGACACATTGGAAAGAATTAACAACAAAACAGAGCAAACTAGAATGCTATTTGGCCCCAAACCGAGAGTACACAGTGGCAGAATACCTGACCACTGTGACTGACCCAACATTTAAGGAAGGCTTTGATTATGTACAGGTTTATTGAGGATTGCCTTGCTATTGAGAAAGGCTGCCAAAGGCAGACCTGGCTCCCAGGAGAAGACAGGCTATGTGCACACTGCCCACACAATGAGGTGGAAACTGAGCTGCACTTCCTAACCTCCTAATTGTATGACCATATTAGAGACACATATCAGATTACACAGAGCCACAAAGAGTTTGAAAACAAACCCAAATTTGATAAACTCCAATATCTACTGGGTGAAATTCTACAATGTTTCATCATAGCAGCAATATTTGTGATCTGTTGCCACAAGAAAAGGTCAACCAGTGAAGAACATTGTAAATACAACCCATTTTATGTTTATTTATTTTATTTTATTTTCCCTTGAATACTTTAATTATTTTCACATCGTTACAACACTGTATAGATAATATACATAATATGACATTTGTAATGTCTTCATTCTTTATTACACTTCTGTGAGTGTAATATTTGCTGTTCATTTTTATTGTTTATTTCATTTCTTTTGTTTATTATCTATTTCACTTACTTTGGCAACGTTAACATATTTCCCATGACAATAAAGCCCTTCAACTGAGAGAGATTCACCGGTCCCAGGCTTGGCTAGTCTACTGAAACAGGGACCGGTCCCAGGCTTGGCTAGTCTACTGAAACAGGGACCGGTCCCAGGCTTGGCTAGTCTACTGAAACAGGGACCGGTCCCAGGCTTGGCTAGTCTACTGAAACAGGGACCGGTCCCAGGCTTGGCTAGTCTACTGAAACAGGGACCGGTCCCAGGCTTGGCTAGTCTACTGAAACAGGGACCGGTCCCAGGCTTGGCTAGTCTACTGAAACAGGGACCGGTCCCAGGCTTGGCTAGTCTACTGAAACAGGGACCGGTCCCAGGCTTGGCTAGTCTACTGAAACAGGGACCGGTCCCAGGCTTGGCTAGTCTACTGAAACAGGGACCGGTCCCAGGCTTGGCTAGTCTACTGAAACAGGGACCGGTCCCAGGCTTGGCTAGTCTACTGAAACAGGGACCGGTCCCAGGCTTGGCTAGTCTACTGAAACAGGGACCGGTCCCAGGCTTGGCTAGTCTACTGAAACAGGGACCGGTCCCAGGCTTGGCTAGTCTACTGAAACAGGGACCGGTCCCAGGCTTGGCTAGTCTACTGAAACAGGGACCGGTCCCAGGCTTGGCTAGTCTACTGAAACAGGGACCGGTCCCAGGCTTGGCTAGTCTACTGAAACAGGGACCGGTCCCAGGCTTGGCTAGTCTACTGAAACAGGGACCAGTCCCAGGCTTGGCTAGTCTACTAAAACAGGGACCGGTCCCAGGCTTGGCTAGTCGACTGAAACAGGGACCGGTCCCAGGCTTGGCTAGTCTACTGAAACAGGGACCAGTCCCAGGCTTGGCTAGTCTGCTGAAACAGGGACCGGTCCCAGGCTTGGCTAGTCTACTGAAACAGGGACCGGTCCCAGGCTTGGCTAGTCTACTGAAACAGGCTTGACTAGCAGGTAGGCAGAGAAGAAGGCAGGCAGAGAAGAAGGCAGGCAGAGAAGAAGGCAGGCAGAGAGGAAGCCAGGCAGAGAGAAAATCAGGCAGGCAGACAGATTAAGGAAGGCAGACAGAGAGGAAGGCAGGCAGAGAGGAAGGCAGGCAGAGAGGCAGGCAGGCAGAGAGGTAGGCAGGCAGAGAGGCAGGCAGGCAGAGAGGCAGGCAGGCAGAGAGGCAGGCAGGCAGAGAGGCAGGCAGGCAGAGAGGCAGCCAGGCAGAGAGGCAGGCAGGCAGAGAGGCAGGCAGGCAGAGAGGAAGGCTGGCAGAAGGGTAGGCAGGCAGAGAGGAAGGCAGGCAGAGAGGCAGGCAGGCAGAGAGGAAGGCTGGCAGAGAGGTAGGCAGGCAGAGAGGCAGGCAGGCAGAGAGGAAGGCAGGCAGAGAGGTAGGCAGGCAGAGAGGAAGGCAGGCAGAGAGGCAGGCAGGCAGAGAGGAAGGCTGGCAGAGAGGTAGGCAGGCAGAGAGGAAGGCAGGCAGAGAGGAAGGCTGGCAGAGAGGTAGGCAGGCAGAGAGGAAGGCAGGCAGAGAGGCAGGCAGAGAGGAAGGCAGAGAGGTAGGCAGGCAGAGAGGTAGGCAGGCAGAGAGGAAGGCAGGCAGAGAGGTAGGCAGGCAGAGAGGAAGGCAGGCAGAGAGGAAGGCTGGCAGAGAGGTAGGCAGGCAGAGAGGAAGGCAGGCAGAGAGGCAGGCAGAGAGGAAGGCAGAGAGGTAGGCAGGCAGAGAGGTAGGCAGGCAGAGAGGAAGGCAGGCAGAGAGGCAGGCAGAGAGGAAGGCAGACAGAGAGGAAGGCGTTACCTACATCAGGATTTTGGTAAACATAGCTCTGGCTTTCCCACAGTCCCATTTGTGTACAGAGGCTCTGTGTTTGCGTCTCTGTGTGTGTGTGTGTGTGTGTGTCTGTCTGTGGAGTGGTCAATAAACCTAAAGTATGACAAACACAAACCTGCTCCAAATGAGGCCTCATTCACACAGAACCAAGGCACACAGTTCAACCTGCACGGCTTAATACATTTCAAAATCACTAAAATAGAAAAGTTCATTCATCATTTTCCCTATTTGAATAATAAGTCAATTCATTATTGCTAAATGCTTTATAAATAGCTAACCTGTGTGTGTTTGTGTGTTGTAACAAATGGACAAATTAAGTTGTATTGTATGCAGGACCAGCCCCAGGCATAAGCAACATGAATGGTCGCTTAGGGCCCCCGGTCAACTAGGGGGCCCCCATCCACTAGGGGAACCGGTCCCAGTGAACTTACTATTGTGAGTATACTAGAATACACCAGTAGTTTCTCTTGTCATATCAGTCACTCAAATAGCGGCCTACCGAGTGGCGCAGCGGTCTGAGGTACTGCATCTCAGTGCCAGGAGCGTCACCACAGACCCTGGTTCAGAGGTCTAAGGCACTGCATCTCAGTGCCAGGAGCGTCACTACAGACCCTGTTTCAGCGGTCTAAGACACTGCATCTCAGTGCCAGGAGCGTCACCACAGACCCTGGTTCCATTACAGGCTGTATCACAACCGGACGTGATTGGGAGTCCCATAGGGCGGCGCACAATTGGCCCAGCGTCATCCGGGTTAGGCCGCCATTGAAAATTAAAAAAGACTTGCCTAGTTAAATAAAGGTTAAACGTAACATAAAATATATATATAAAAGTCAGTTAACAACTTTTACATTGGTAGTTAGTCAAGAGGCCAGCTATCTAAACTAATAATGGGGGCGTACCGACCGGACATGCAGGGCCCTGACTTCCAGGGGGACGTGCACAAGTCCCTCCTGCAGCAAAGCACCCCAACAACATGATTCTGCCACCACACTTCGGCTTGCAAGCCTCCCCCATTTTCCCTCCAAACATAACGATGGTCATTATGGTCAAACAGTTCTATTTTTGTTTCATCAGACCAGAGGACATTTCTCCAAAAAGTACGATCTTTGTCCCCATGTGCAGTTGCAAACCATAGTCTGGCTTTTTAATGGCAGTTTTGGAGCAGTGGATTCTTCCTTGCTGAGCAGCCTTTCAGATTATGTCGATATAGGACTCGTTTTACTGTGGATATAGATACTTTTGTACCTGTTTCCTCCAGCATCTCCACAAGGTCCTTTGCTGTTGTTCTGGGATTGATTTGCACTTTTCGCACCAAAGTACGTTAATCTCTAAGAGACAGAACGCATCTCCTTCCTGAGCGGTATGACGACTGTGTGGTCCCATGGTGTTTATACTTGCATACTATTGGTTGTACAGATGAACGTGGTACTTTCAGTCATTTGGAAATTGCTCCCAAGGATCAACCAGACTTGTGGAGGTGTACAATTTTTTACTGAGGTCATTGTCCTGTTGGAAGGGGAACCCTCACCCCAGTCTGAGGTCCAGACCGCTCTGGAGCAGGTTTTCATCAAGGATCTCTGTACTTTGCTCAGTTCATCTTTCCCTCAATCCAGACTAGTCTCCCAGTCCCTGCCGCTGAAAGACATCCCCACAGCATGATTATGCCACCACCATGCTTCACCGTAGGGATGGTGCCAGGTTTTCTCCACATGATTATGCCACCACCATGCTTCACCGTAGGGATGGTGCCAGGTTTGCTCCAGACATGATTATTCCACCACCATGCTTCACCGTAGGGATGGTGCCAGGTTTGCTCCAGACATGATTATGCCACCACCATGCTTCACCGTAGGGATGGTGTCAGGTTTCCTCCAGAAGTGACGCTTGGCATTCAGGGTAAATATTTAAATATTGGTTTAATCAGACCAGAGAATCTTGTTTCTCATGGTCTGAGAGTCTTTAGGTGACTTTAGGCAAACTCCAAGCAGGCTATAATGTGTATTTTACTGAGGAGTGGCTTCCGTCTGGCCACTCTACCATAAAGGCCTGATTGATGGAGTACTGCAGAGATGGTTGTCCAAAATATGGGTAAAATACAGTATGTTAAAAAGTTGAATCCTCTAAGAAAATGGTCAGAACATCATGTCTCATAATCTGTTCAACAGTTATTGGAGTTTTTAGCCTTTTAGGATGACCAGATTAGGGTGACTAAAGGCCACATAAATCAATGCCGTGTGAAATGACCTTCTGTCAACTAGGCTGTGTGCAATCAATGACGTATGCTCTCAATGGGATTTGATAGGAGTGAAGCCAAATCCAAGATGGCTTCCATTGACACTTGTTTTATTTTTTGGTGTGCCAGGACCATTCACAGTTGAGCTCGCTCAGTTTAGCTCAACTCTGATTGGCAAATTTTTTTAAATGTGTTTTTTTTTTTTTGTCAAGGGATGCCAGACGCTCGCTGGCTTCCCTTGCCTTCAACTGCTACGGGTGGAAACAATGTCCTACTCGTTCGGACCAGACAGTTTCAGATAGACGGTCTACAAACAGAGAGACAGAGGGGCCCTGTTTATCGCTCTCTGATGATTTCTCCTGTGAGATACATTTCAGCCTCTTGTGAAATGAAGGAAAATTATGAAACTAAATATTTGTTATTTTTGTACATTTTTTGGCGAAGCCTGGCTTCCCTTGGTATCCATCAATACATGCCACTGAATGTATTAGACTATGAAACCCAACTTTAGCTATAACGATTCAGCACATTGTCTTGGTAAAAAGTATTTTATAACATAAGGAAGTGAAATTTAAATCCACAAAGCACGTTTTCACCCACTGTGAGCAGTGTGGGAGGACACCCTACATATAGACTAGCAGTTGAGCCAGGAGAAGATGTGAATAAGGCAGGTCATAAATGAAGATGTGAATGAGGCAGGTCATAAATGAAGAGGTGAATGAGGCAGGTCATATATGAAGAGGTGAATGAGGCAGGTCATATATGAAGATGTGAATGAGGCAGGTCATAAATGAAGAGGTGAATGAGGCAGGTCATATAAGCTTATATAAGTCAGAACCCATTGTCTACACCAGACCACAAAGTAGCCTAACAATCCTTAGAAACAGCTTATATAAGTCAGAACCCATTGTCTACACCAGACCAGCATGGTTCAAGACCAGCATGTATTATTTGATTTTTGAAATGTAAAATGGACTATGTGTCTCCAATCAGAAGGCAGTTGTTTGACCCCTGGGTGGGGTCACAGAATAGCTGCACCCTCCAGGCCTTACACTCCCTTAAACCCTGTGTGTCCCAAATGGCACCCTATTCCCTATGTAGTGCCCCTATGGGGGGGACACAAGTAGTGCAGTATGTAGGGAATAGGGTGCCATTTGGGAGGTAACCCAGGGCTTCCCATAGTTTCCCATGGAGAGTAGATCCCTGTAGGCTGTATTTAATAAGCCAGAGGAAGCATTGATTAGCCCTTCTATTCCAGTAGAGCAGCTCATTTAGATTCCTTCATTAGTTTATGACCCTGCCCTGCCCTGCCCCCCACCACCACCACATCTACCCCTGGTGTGGCCTGCTAGCCAGCCCTGCCCCCCCACCACCACGTCTACCCCTGGTGTGGCCTGCTAGCCAGCCCTGCCCCCCACCACCACGTCTACCCCTGGTGTGGCCTGCTAGCCTGCCCTGCCCCCCACCACCACGTCTACCCCTGGTGTGGCCTGCTAGCCAGCCCTGCCCCCCACCACCACGTCTACCCCTGGTGTGGCCTGCTAGCCAGCCCTGCCCCCCTTCTCCACCCTAGTCCTGAAAGCCCTGACCCCGATCCCACCTCCACCCTGCCCCCCATCCCACCACCACAACTACTACTACCACCACCACCAAACAAGGTGACGCCACCTCCCCCTCCCCTCCCCCCTGCCCTCCCCCCTGCCCTCCCCCTCCCCCTGCCCTCCCCCTGCCCTCCACCCTGACGGTGTAAATCAAAGACCACTGCTGGAAGAAAGAACAGGAAACACACCATGTTGACATTTTCCCAATGGCTCCCTCTTTCCCTTTCCTTCTCTCCCCCTCTCCTTCTCTCCCTCTCCTTCTCTCCCCCTCTCCTTCTCTCCCCCTCTCCTTCTCTCCCTCTCTCCTTCTCTCCCTCTCTCCTTCTCTCCCTCTCTCCTTCTCTCCCTCTCTCCTTCTCTCCCCCTCTCCTTCTCTCCCTCTCTCCTTCTCTCCTTCTCTCCTTCTCTCCTTCTCTCCCTCTCTCCTTCTCTCCCTCTTTCCCTCTCCTTCTCTCCCCCTCTCCTTCTCTCCCCCTCTCCTTCTCTCCCTCTCTCCTTCTCTCCCCCTCTTTCCCTCTCCTTCTCTCTCCCTCTCGCCCTCTCCTTCTCTCTCCCTCTCCTTCTCTCCCCCCTCCCTCTCTCCCCCCTCCCTCTCTCCCTCTCTCCTTCTCTCCCTCTCCTTCTCTCCCTCTTTCCCTCTCCTTCTCTTCCCCTCTCCCTCTTTCCCTCTCCTTCTCTCCCCCTCTCCATCTTTCCCTCTCCTTCTCTCCCCCTCTCCCTCTCCTTCTCTCCCCCTCTCCTTCTCTCCCCCTTTCCCTCTCCTTCTCTCCCTCTTTCTCCTTATCTCCCCCTCTCCTTCTCTCCCTCTTTCCCTCTCCTTCTCTCCCTCTCCTTCTCTCCCCCTCTCCCTCTTTCCCTCTCCTTCTCTCCCCCTTTCCCTCTCCTTCGCTCCCCCTCTCCCTCTTTCCCTCTCCTTCTCTCCCCCTCTCCCTCTCCCTCTCTCCCCCTCTCCTTCTGTCCCCCTTTCCCTCTCCTTCTCTCTCTTTTTCTCTTTCCCTCTCCTTCTCCCTCTTTCCCTCTCCTTCTCTCCCTCTTTCTCTTTCCCTCTCCTTCTCCCTCTTTCCCTCTCCTTCTCTCCCTCTTTCCTCCTCTCCCTCTCCTTCTCTCCCCCTCTCCTTCTCTCCTCCTTTCCCTCTCCTTCGCTCCCCCTCTCCCTCTTTCCCTCTCCTTCTCTCTCCCTCTCCCTCTTTCCCTCTCCCTCTTTCCCTCTCCTTCTCTCCCCCTTTCCCTCTCCTTTGCTCCCCCTCTCCCTCTTTCCCTCTCCCCTCTCCCCCTTTCCCTCTCCTTCTCTCCCCCTCTCCCTCTCCTTCTCTCCCCATCTTTCTCTCAATGGAATTTATTGGCATGGGAAACACATGTTTACAAATCAAATGTTATTTGTCACATGCGCCGAAAACAACAGGTGTAGTAGACCTTACAGTGAAATGCTGAATACAACAGGTGTAGTAGACCTCACAGTGAAATGCTGAATACAACAGGTGTAGTAGACCTTACAGTGAAATGCTGAATACAACAGGTGTAGTAGACCTTACAGTGAAATGCTGAATACAACAGGTGTAGTAGACCTTACAGTGAAATGCTGAATACAACAGGTGTAGTAGACCTTACAGTGAAATGCTGAATACAACAGGTGTAGTAGACCTTACCGTGAAATGCTGAATACAACAGGTGTAGTAGACCTCACAGTGAAATGCTGAATACAACAGGTGTAGTAGACCTTACAGTGAAATGCTGAATACAACAGGTGTAGTAGACCTTACAGTGAAATGCTGAATACAACAGGTGTAGTAGACCTTACCGTGAAATGCTGAATACAACAGGTGTAGTAGACCTCACAGTGAAATGCTGAATACAACAGGTGTAGTAGACCTTACAGTGAAATGCTGAATACAACAAGTGTAGTAGACCTTACAGTGAAATGCTGAATACAACAGGTGTAGTAGACATTACAGTGAAATGCTGAATACAACAGGTGTAGTAGACCTTACAGTGAAATGCTGAATACAACAGGTGTAGTAGACCTTACAGTGAAATGCTGAATACAACAGGTGTAGTAGACCTCACAGTGAAATGCTGAATACAACAGGTGTAGTAGACCTTACAGTGAAATGCTGAATACAACAGGTGTAGTAGATCTTACTGTGAAATGCTGAATACAACAGGTGTAGTAGACCTCACAGTGAAATGCTGAATACAACAGGTGTAGTAGACCTTACTGTGAAATGCTGAATACAACAGGTGTAGTAGATCTTACTGTGAAATGCTGAATACAACAGGTGTAGTAGACCTCACAGTGAAATGCTGAATACAACAGGTGTAGTAGACCTCACAGTGAAATGATGAATACAACAGGTGTAGTAGACCTCACAGTGAAATGCTGAATACAACAGGTGTAGTAGACCTCACAGTGAAATGCTGAATACAACAGGTGTAGTAGACCTCACAGTGAAATGCTGAATACAACAGGTGTAGTAGACCTTACTGTGAAATGCTGAATACAACAGGTGTAGTAGACCTTACAGTGAAATGCTGAATACAACAGGTGTAGTAGACCTTACAGTGAAATGCTGAATACAACAGGTGTAGTAGACCTTACAGTGAAATGCTTACTTACAAGCCCTTAGGCTATATACAGGGTATTACGGTACAGAGTCAATCTGGAGGCTATATACAGGGTATTACGGTACAGAGTCAATGTGGAGGCTATATACAGGGTATTACGGTACAGAGTCAATCTGGAGGCTATATACAGGGTATTACGGTACAGAGTCAATCTGGAGGCTATATACAGGGTATTACGGTACAGAGTCAATGTGGAGGCTATATACAGGGTATTACGGTACAGACTCAATCTGGAGGCTATATACAGGGGGTACCGGTACAGAGTCAATGTGGAGGCTATATACAGGGTATTACGGTACAGAGTCAATGTGGAGGCTATATACAGGGTATTACGGTACAGAGTCAATCTGGAGACTATATACAGGGGGTACTGGTACAGAGTCAATGTGGAGGCTATATACAGGGTATTACGGTACAGAGTCAATCTGGAGGCTATATACAGGGGGTACCGGTACAGAGTCAATGTGGAGGCTATATACAGGGTATTACGGTACAGAGTCAATGTGGAGGCTATATACAGGGTTTTACGGTACAGAGTCAATCTGGAGACTATATACAGGGGGTACTGGTACAGAGTCAATGTGGAGGCTATATACAGGGTATTACGGTACAGAGTCAATGTGGAGGCTATATACAGGGTATTACGGTACAGAGTCAATCTGGAGACTATATACAGGGGGTACTGGTACAGAGTCAATGTGGAGGCTATATACAGGGTATTACGGTACAGAGTCAATCTGGAGGCTATATACAGGGGGTACTGGTACAGAGTCAATGTGGAGGCTATATACAGGGTATTATGGTACAGAGTCAATCTGGAGGCTATATACAGGGTATGACGGTACAGAGTCAATCTGGAGACTATATACAGGGGGTACTGGTACAGAGTCAATGTGGAGGCTATATACAGGGTATTACGGTACAGAGTCAATCTGGAGGCTATATACAGGGGGTACTGGTACAGAGTCAATGTGGAGGCTATATACAGGGTATTATGGTACAGAGTCAATCTGGAGGCTATATACAGGGTATTACGGTACAGAGTCAATGTGGAGGTTATATACAGGGTATTACGGTACAGAGTCAATGTGGAGGCTATACACAGGGGGTACTGGTACAGAGTCAATGTGGAGGCTATATACAGGGGGTACCGGTACAGAGTCAATGTGGAGGCTATATACAGGGGATACCGGTACAGAGTCAATTTGGAGGCTATATACAAGGGGTACCGGTACAGAGTCAGTGTGTGGGGGTACAGGTTAGTCGAGGTCATTTGTAAAGTAGAAACAGCGGGTAGCAGCAGTGTAAAAACAAAAGGGAGGGGGGGGGGGGGTACATGTAAATAGTCCGGGTGGCCATTTGATTAATTGTCTGATGGCTTGAGGGTAGAAGATGTTAAGTAGAATTTTGTTCCTAGACTTGGCGTTCCGGTAGCAGAGAGATCAGTCTATGACTTGTTTTTTGGGCCTTCCTCTGACACCGCCTGGTATAGGCCTGGTATCGGCCTGGTATCGGCCTGGTATAGGCCTGGTATAGGCCTGGTATCGGCCTGGTATCGGCCTGGTATCGGCCCGGTATCGGCCCGGTATAGGCCCGGTATCGGCCCGGTATAGGCCCGGTATAGGCCCGGTATCGACCCGGTATCGGCCCGGTATAGGCCCGGTATAGGCCCGGTATATAGGCCCGGTATAGGCCCGGTATAGGCCCGGTATAGGCCCGGTATAGGCCCGGTATCGGCCCGGTATAGGCCCGGTATAGGCCCGGTATCGGCCCGGTATAGGCCCGGTATCGGCCCGGTATCGGCCCGGTATAGGCCCGGTATAGGCCCGGTATAGGCCCGGTATCGGCCCGGTATATAGGCCCGGTATCGGCCCGGTATAGGCCCGGTATAGGCCCGGTATAGGCCCGGTATCGGCCCGGTATAGGCCCGGTATAGGCCCGGTATAGGCCCGGTATCGGCCCGGTATAGGCCCGGTATCGGCCCGGTATCGGCCCGGTATAGGCCCGGTATAGGCCCGGTATATGCCCGGTATCGGCCCGGTATCGAGGTCCTGGATGTCAAGAAGTGAAATAGAAAAGAAACAAAAAGACAATTAAAATGTACAGGAACCATGACACTCACAAAAGTTTCCAGATGCTATATTATTGGTCATGTTGTAACAACGTGCAAATAGTTAAAGTACACAGGGGAAAATAAATAAACATAAATATGGGTTGTATTTACAATTATGTTTTGTTCTTCACTGGTTGACCTTTTCTTGTGGCAACAGGTCACATCTTGCTGCTGTGATGGCAAACTGGTATTTCACCCAGTATATTTGGGAGTTTATCAAAATTGGGTTTGTTTTCTAATTCTTTGTGGATCTGTGTAATCTGAGGGAAATATGTGTCTCTAATATGGTCATACATTGGGCAGGAGGTTAGGAAGTGCAGCTCAGTTTCCACCTCATTTTGTGGGCAGTGAGCACATAGCCTGTCTTCTCTTGAGAGCCAGTTCTGCCTACGACGGCATTTCTCAATAGCAAGACTGTGCTCACTGAGTCTGTACATAGTCAAAGCTTTCCTTAAATTTGGGTCAGTGACAGTGGTCAGGTATTCTGCCGCTGTGTTCTCTCTGTTTAGGGCCAAATAGCATTCTAGTTTGCTCTGTTTTTTTGTTGATTATTTCCCATGTGTCAAGTAATTATCTGTTTGTGAATATGGTGAATATATAATATAATCTATGGTGAATATATAATATAATCTATGGTGAATATATAATATAATCTATGGTGAATATATAATATAATCTATGGTGAATATATAATATAATCTATGGTGAATATATAATATAATCTATGGTGAATATATAATATAATCTATGGTGAATATATAATATAATCTATGGTGAATATATAATATAATCTATGGTGAATATATAATATAATCTATGGTGAATATGTGATCTGTCATAATTTGGTAAAAAGCCAATTTGCTAATTTGCTCGTATATTGTTTTCACTGAGGAAATGTACGAGTCTGCTGTTAATGATAATGCAGAGGATTTTTCCCAAGGTTGCTGTTAACGTATATCCCACGGTAGTTATTGGTAGTTATTGGGGTTGAATTTGTTTCCACTTTTGTGGAGATCAGACCTTGGTTCCAAATATTGGGGAAGATGCCAGAGCTGAGGATGATGTTAAAGCGTTCCAAGTTTAGCCAATTGAAATTTGTGGCCTGTATATTTTATCATTTCATTTAGGATACCATCAACCCCACAGGCCTCTTTGGGTTGGAGGGTTTGTAGTTTGTCCTGTAGTTCATTCAATGTAATTGGAGAATCCAGTGGGTTCAGGTAGTCTTTAATAATTGATTATAAGATGTGTAATTGATCATGTGTATGTATTAGCTGTTTGTTCTTTGTTGTAGAGCCAATCAGACTGGAGAAGTGGTTGATCTCCATTTTGAATAGATCTTTGTGTTGTTGTTTGTTTAGTGTTTTCCAATTTTCCCAGAAGCGGTTAGATTCTATGGATTCTTCAATTACATTGATTTCTGACGTGCTGTTCCTTCTTTTTTCTTAGTGTATTTCTGTATTGTTTTAGTGATTCACCAAAGTGAAGGCTCAGGTTCTGGGTTTCTGTGGTTTTGGTTGGATAAGTTTCTCAATTCCCTTCTTAGGTTTTTTGAACCATGTCATTGTTGTTCATTTTCTTAGGTAATTTTGTCTCTCTCTTCCTCTCCCCCCCCCCCCTCCCTCCCTCAGGACTGCTGTGGGGTTTATAATGAAACCAGCAAGACAAACTCGGAACAAGAGGCAGGAGACTGCTCACTCACTATCACTCATTCAGCAAATACAACTACATCCCCCGCTGACAGAACCAAACTGTGACAAAACTATAGTCAATGCTGTCTGTTCTCAGTGTTCTGTTGCTGTAAGAGCCCTAGGTTGCTTCCCAAATGGTACCCTATTCCCTATGTAGTGCACTACTTTTGACCAGTATGCACTACTTAGGGAACAGGGTACCATTTGGGACTCATGCAGTATCTAGTCAAATAACAACGCTACTAAGAACTTACTATATCTTCTATAACATCTAATTCAACTAAATACCAAGTCCATGTGTTTATCTCCTAGACGTCCATGTTGTCCTCTCTCTTTACACCAGTGGAGATCGGTGCTGTTTAAGATTAGGGAATACCATTTTTTTTCATTTTTTAAACAAGCAATGTCCTTATTTATATTACAGCACATCGGATGACTGTCATTCATATTCCATTCAAATCACATTTTTATTTGTCAAATGCTTGGGCCCTTCCCAACAACTTCAGAGAGAAAGACAATAGAGATGTAGTAGGCAAGTAAAACAAGTCATAATGAAAGTAGTAACATGATGAGTAATAATAACTACCGTGCCTTTCATAGAGATATGTCTGTATTTCATTTTCAATACATTTTTCACAAAATGTTTAAAAAACAAAAACATGTTTTCACTTTGTTATTATGGTGTGTAGAGAAAAATCATCTCTGGAATCCATGTTGAATTCTGTAACACAACAACACGGCTGATGAATACGTTCTGAATACGTTCTGAATACGTTCTGAAGGCCAACTGAGGTTTCACCCAGTTCAATGTAACAGGTTTAGGCTACTACATGATACTAGAATGTTCCCCTGTACCCATCATGAGGTCGCTACAACCTAGCCTAGGAATGAAAGATTACAACATATTGGATGACTCTCATTCATATTCCATTCACCCAGTTCAATGTAGCAGGTTTAGGTTACTACATGATACTAGAATGTTCCCCTGTACCCATCATGAGGTTCATACAACCTAGCCTAGGAATTAAAGATTATAACGTAGGTCGAGAGACAAATAGGAGCCAAGTAGTCAAGGTGACAGACAGTGACAAATTCAATACCAACTTGCAGACTCTTACCTGCATCTAGCTGATCTAGGGTGTAATCATTAGAACAAACAGTTGTGTTTTTTTGCAACTAAAACAAGTTTATTTATTGAACAAATTCAGGTAGGTCCATCCCCGTTTCATTCTGTTTAAGAAACGTTTAGCAAAATAATAGGTGGAATGAATACACCCCTGATCACAGTTCCCTTTTACAGCAGCCACATACAGCATCATCACTTTGCTAGTTGTATAATTCCTTCTCGCGTCTCCTTTCACCTTTTCCTTTTGCTTGTGGACTTCAGTGCACAACACAACAGCTGTCTGTGACCAGGGGAAAAAACCTCTCCAAGCCAAACCTTCATATCATAACCGCTAACCGCTACACAACCTACATCGTTGTTACCATATTAACGTTATAGTCACCAAACTAGAACTAACGCTTTAGTAAACCCAAAATCCAATCCCATGTGTACAATCAAAAAGTACAACGTACAGCAAGCAGTTTAGCAGTTACACCGGCAGTTACACCGGCATTTACACCGGCGGGCCCCGGCGGCAATAAATAAATAAAACGGAAAGCTTACCTTGACTTGGAAGAGTTCCAGTGTTGGAGTACATGTTGTAGTACATGTCGATCCAGAGCATCCCCAACATGCTCAACGGATGACATGTCTGAGTATACAGGCCATGGATGAACTGGGGCATTTTCAGCTTCCAGGAATTGTGTACAGATCCGATGACATGGGGCCGTATATTATCATGCTGAAACATGAAGTGATGGTGGTGAATGAATGGCACGACAATGGTCCTCAGGATCTCGTCACGGTATCTCTGTTCGTTCATTATCATGCTGAAACATGAGGTGATGGCGGTGGATGAATGGCACGACAATGGTCCTCAGGATCTCGTCACGGTATCTCTGTTCGTTCATTATCATGCTGAAACATGAGGTGATGGCGGTGGATGAATGGCACGACAATGGGCCTCAGGATCTCATCACGTTATCTCTGTGCATTACAATTACCATTAATAAAATGTGTGTTTGTTGTCCTTAGCCCATAGCATAGTCCCACTGCCACCATGGATTCACAACATTGACATCATCATACCCCGCGACACAATACACGCGGTCTGCCATCTGCCTGGTGCAGTTTTAACCGGGATTCACCCGTGAAGAGCACACTTCTCCAGCGTGCCGGTGGCCATCGAAGGTGAGCATTTGCCCACTAAAGTCGGTTACGACGCCGAACTGCAGTCAAGTTAAGACCCTGGTGAGGACGACGAGCACGCAGATGAGCTTCC
This sequence comes from Oncorhynchus clarkii lewisi, assembly GCF_045791955.1. Classification (NCBI taxonomy): domain Eukaryota; kingdom Metazoa; phylum Chordata; class Actinopteri; order Salmoniformes; family Salmonidae; genus Oncorhynchus; species Oncorhynchus clarkii. The sequence goes on from NC_092173.1 coordinate 48,655,342, forward strand.
CTGAGACGGTTTCTGACAGTTTGTGCAGAAATTCTTCAGTTGTGCAATCCCAGTTTCATCAGCTGTCCAGATGGCTGGCCTCAGACTATCCCACAGGTGAGGAAGCCAGATGTGGAGGTCCTGGGCTGGCATGGTTACACGTGGTCTGCTGGCGTACTGCCAAATTCTCTAAAATGGGATTGGAGGTGGCTTATGGTAGAGAAATTAACATTAAATTCTCTGGCAACAGCTCTGGTGGACATTCCTGCAGTCAGCATACCAATTGCACGCTCCCTCAACTTGAGACATCTGTGACATTAAGTTGTGTGTCAAAACTGCACATTTAAGAGTGGCCTTATATTGCCCCCAGCACAAGGTGCACCTGTGTAATGATCATGCTGATTAATCAGCTTCTTGATATGCCACACCTGTCAGGTGGATGGATTATCTTGGAAAAGGAGAAATGCTCACTAACAGGGATGTAAACAAATTTGTGTTCAACATTTGAGAGAAACAAGCTTTTTGTTCGTATGGAACATTTCTGGGATCTTTTATTTCAGCTCATGAAAGATGGGACCAACACTTTACATGTTGCATTTATATTTTCATTCAGTGTACTATATTTTAATACAAAAATTGTTTTTTAATGTTTCACTATTTAAAATGTTATGATATTCACGAAGTAGTATGGTCCTCCCATTCCTCCTCTGAGCAGCCTCCACTGCTTTACACTTCGTAGGCATTTGTCTATTTTGGGACGGCTCACATGAGCCTCCCTCCACCACTCCACAGGGCCAAGGCGCTCTGCTTTCCTCTGCTCTGTTGTGCCTGAATACAGCACAGTCTTTCTCTGCTCCCTGGTCGTCGGGACAAAGGGAGGGCCAGCAGATCAGAATACGTCTCAAATGGCACCCTATTCCCTATGTAGAGCACTACTTTGGATCAGAGAACCCTATTCCCTATATAGTGCACTACTTTGGACCAGAGCAACCTATTCCTTATATAGTGCACTACTTTGGACCAGAGCAACCTATTCCTTATATAGTGCACTACTTTGGACCAGAGCAACCTATTCCCTATATAGTGCACTACTTTGGACCAGAGCACCCTATTCCCTATATAGTGCACTACTTTGGACCAGAGCACCCTATTCCTTATATAATGCACTACTTTGGACCAGAGCACCCTATTCCCTATATAGTGCACTACTTTGGACCAGAGCACCCTATTCCTTATATAGTGCACCACTTTGGACCAGAGCACCCTATTCCCTATAAAGTGCACTACTTTGGACCAGAGCACCCTATTCCCTATATAGTGCACTACTTTGGACCAGAGCACCCTATTCCTTATATAATGCACTACTTTGGACCAGAGCACCCTATTCCCTATATAGTGCACTACTTTGGACCAGAGCACCCTATTCCCTATATAGTGCACTACTTTGGACCAGAGCACCCTATTCCCTATATAGTGCACCACTTTGGACCTAGAGCTGCTCCAGTCTTCGCCCAGTCCTCTCTCTTTCTCCCTCCCTCTTCTTTCTGAGCTCCACATGGCAGAGTCCATTCAACTCCACTGACACAAAGCTGCCTGCCGCGGCAGCCATCACAGTAGCGTCATCATGGCTGAAGGAAACTAAAAGGAAACTAAAGGAAACTAAACTTGCTTCCAAACCAGAGCGTCATCATGCAGCAACCACAGCTTTATGAGTCACTGGAGTTACCTCCCAAATGGCACCCTATTCCCTATATAGCCCATCGGGCTCTGGTCAAAAGTAGTGCACTATATAGGGTCTAATTTGGGACGTTCAACACTGGGACGTTCAACACTGGGACGTTCAACACTGGGACGTTCAACACTGGGACGTTCAACACTGGGACGTTCAACACTGGGACGTTCACACTGGGACATTCAACACCGGAACGTTCACACTGGGACGTTCACACTGGGACGTTCACAATGGGACGTTCACACTGGGATGTTCACACTGGGATGTTCACACTGGGACGTTCAACACTGGGACGTTCAACACTGGGACGTTCAACACTGGAACGTTCACACTGGGACGTTCACACTGGGACGTTCACACTGGGACGTTCACACGGCGACGTTCACACTGGGACGTTCACACTGGGACGTTCAACACTGGGACGTTCAACACTGGGACGTTCACACTGGGATAACTGGCTCTACTTGGGGCCCTGCAGGCCTGCTGAAGGAGATCCAGAATGAGTAAATGTGATGACTACTAAACTGTTTTAAACACCACATCCTAAAAGACCGCGGTCACCTGAATGAAACGTCAACTTTCTCTCTTTTTGACTCTGTTATTACATCTCTCTCCTCCTTCTCTTCTTGCCACCATGGGTTGGTCAGACAACCCCTGTTTATAAATAGGAGTGTTTTTTTCAGCAGCTCTGCTGAGGAGGTCTCTTTTAATTTCAGATCGAGTGTCTCTCAACTTTGATGTGTGGCCGATACAGAATGCTTTCAGGGTGCCTAGCTCCATAACACGGGCACAAACATGCCTAGCATGGAACGCTGTACTCCAAAAGTGTCATGGCGACAACCTCAGTCTCTGTTATGGCATAACGTTCTGTAATATATCACTGAGACAAAAAATGTAATTAGTGAAAAAATACATGTAGAGAAGAATATCAACATACTCTGAAGAGAGTTTTGCAGGTTCTCTCTATTTTCAGAAAAGAGAAAAGCCAAACGTGACTATGAGGGACAAAGAGGAAGTCATCAAGACGCTCCTACTGAGATTATGGAAGTAGTTGACCAACCACAGCAGCTTCCTGTGAGAGAGTTGACCGCAAACATAGCTGGGGTTAACTAACACAAAAAGCCACAACATTCAGTCTCCCCAGTGGTGTAAAGCTACAACATTCAGTCTCCCCAGTGGTGTAAAGCTACAACATTCAGTCTCCCCAGTGGTGTAAAGCTACAACATTCAGTCTCCCCAGTGGTGTAAAGCTACAACATTCAGTCTCCCCAGTGGTGTAAAGCTACAACATTCAGTCTCCCCAGTGGTGTAAAGCTACAACATTCAGTCTCCCCAGTGGTGTAAAGCCACACCATTCAGTCTCCCCAGTGGTGTAAAGCTACAACATCACCATTCAGTCTCCCCAGTGGTGTAAAGCTACAACATTCAGTCTCCCCAGTGGTGTAAAGCTACACCATTCAGTCTCCCCAGTGGTGTAAAGCTACAACATCACCATTCAGTCTCCCCAGTGGTGTAAAGCTACAACATCACCATTCAGTCTCCCCAGTGGTGTAAAGCTACAACATCACCATTCAGTCTCCCCAGTGGTGTAAAGCTACAACATCACCATTCAGTCTCCCCAGTGGTGTAAAGCTACAACATCACCATTCAGTCTCCCCAGTGGTGTAAAGCTACAACATCACCATTCAGTCTCCCCAGTGGTGTAAAGCTACAACATTCAGTCTCCCCAGTGGTGTAAAGCTACAACATCACCATTCAGTCTACCCAGTGGTGTAAAGCTACAACATTCAGTCTCCCCAGTGGTGTAAAGCTACACCATTCAGTCTCCCCAGTGGTGTAAAGCTACACCATTCAGTCTCCCCAGTGGTGTAAAGCTACAACAGTCAGTCTCCCCAGTGGTGTAAAGCTACAACATTCAGTCTCCCCAGTGGTGTAAAGCTACACCATTCAGTCTCCCCAGTGGTGTAAAGCCACACCATTCAGTCTCCCCAGTGGTGTAAAGCTACAACATCACCATTCAGTCTCCCCAGTGGTGTAAAGCTACAACATCAACATTCAGTCTCCCCAGTGGTGTAAAGCTACAACATTCAGTCTCCCCAGTGGTGTAAAGCTACAACATTCAGTCTCCCCAGTGGTGTAAAGCCACAACATCACCATTCAGTCTCCCCAGTGGTGTAAAGCTACAACATCACCATTCAGTCTCCCCAGTGGTGTAAAGCTACAACATCACCATTCAGTCTCCCCAGTGGTGTAAAGCTACAACATTCAGTCTCCCCAGTGGTGTAAAGCTACAACATTCAGTCTCCCCAGTGGTGTAAAGCTACAACATCACCATTCAGTCTCCCCAGTGGTGTAAAGCTACAACATCACCATTCAGTCTCCCCAGTGGTGTAAAGCTACAACATTCAGTCTCCCCAGTGGTGTAAAGCTACAACATTCAGTCTCCCCAGTGGTGTAAAGCTACAACATTCAGTCTCCCCAGTGGTGTAAAGCTACAACATTCAGTCTCCCCAGTGGTGTAAAGCTACAACATTCAGTCTCCCCAGTGGTGTAAAGCTACAACATTCAGTCTCCCCAGTGGTGTAAAGCTACAACATCACCATTCAGTCTCCCCAGTGGTGTAAAGCTACAACATTCAGTCTCCCCAGTGGTGTAAAGCTACAACATTCAGTCTCCCCAGTGGTGTAAAGCTACAACATTCAGTCTCCCCAGTGGTGTAAAGCTACAACATCACCATTCAGTCTCCCCAGTGGTGTAAAGCTACAACATCACCATTCAGTCTCCCAGTGGTGTAAAGCTACAACATCACCATTCAGTCTCCCCAGTGGTGTAAAGCTACAACATCACCATTCAGTCTCCCCAGTGGTGTAAAGCCACAACATCACCATTCAGTCTCCCAGTGGTGTAAAGCCACAACATCACCATTCAGTCTCCCCAGTGGTGTAAAGCCACAACATCACCATTCAGTCTCCCCAGTGGTGTAAAGCTACAACATCACCATTCAGTCTCCCCAGTGGTGTAAAGCTACAACATCACCATTCAGTCTCCCCAGTGGTGTAAAGCTACAACATCACCATTCAGTCTCCCCAGTGGTGTAAAGCCACAACATCACCATTCAGTCTCCCCAGTGGTGTAAAGCCACAACATCACCATTCAGTCTCCCAGTGGTGTAAAGCCACAACATCACCATTCAGTCTCCCCAGTGGTGTAAAGCCACAACATCACCATTCAGTCTCCCCAGTGGTGTAAAGCCACAACATCACCATTCAGTCTCCCCAGTGGTGTAAAGCTACAACATTCAGTCTACCCAGTGGTGTAAAGCCACAACATCACCATTCAGTCTCCCCAGTGGTGTAAAGCCACAACATCACCATTCAGTCTCCCCAGTGGTGTAAAGCTACAACATCACCATTCAGTCTCCCCAGTGGTGTAAAGCTACAACATCACCATCCAGTCTCCCCAGTGGTGTAAAGCTACAACATCACCATTCAGTCTCCCCAGTGGTGTAAAGCCACAACATCACCATTCAGTCTCCCCAGTGGTGTAAAGCCACAACATCACCATTCAGTCTCCCCAGTGGTGTAAAGCCACAACATTCAGTCTCCCCAGTGGTGTAAAGCTACAACATCACCATTCAGTCTCCCCAGTGGTGTAAAGCCACAACATTCAGTCTCCCCAGTGGTGTAAAGCCACAACATTCAGTCTCCCCAGTGGTGTAAAGCTACAACATCACCATTCAGTCTCCCCAGTGGTGTAAAGCTACAACATCACCATTCAGTCTCCCCAGTGGTGTAAAGCCACAACATCACCATTCAGTCTCCCCAGTGGTGTAAAGCCACAACATCACCATTCAGTCTCCCCAGTGGTGTAAAGCTACAACATCACCATTCAGTCTCCCCAGTGGTGTAAAGCTACAACATCACCATTCAGTCTCCCCAGTGGTGTAAAGCTACAACATCACCATTCAGTCTCCCCAGTGGTGTAAAGCTACAACATCACCATTCAGTCTCCCCAGTGGTGTAAAGCCACAACATCACCATTCAGTCTCCCCAGTGGTGTAAAGCCACAACATCACCATTCAGTCTCCCCAGTGGTGTAAAGCTACAACATCACCATTCAGTCTCCCCAGTGGTGTAAAGCTACAACATTCAGTCTCCCCAGTGGTGTAAAGCTACAACATCACCATTCAGTCTCCCCAGTGGTGTAAAGCTACAACATCACCATTCAGTCTCCCCAGTGGTGTAAAGCTACAACATCACCATTCAGTCTCCCCAGTGGTGTAAAGCTACAACATCACCATTCAGTCTCCCCAGTGGTGTAAAGCTACAACATCACCATTCAGTCTCCCCAGTGGTGTAAAGCCACAACATTCAGTCTCCCCAGTGGTGTAAAGCTACAACATCACCATTCAGTCTCCCCAGTGGTGTAAAGCCACAACATTCAGTCTCCCCAGTGGTGTAAAGCCACAACATTCAGTCTCCCCAGTGGTGTAAAGCTACAACATCACCATTCAGTCTCCCCAGTGGTGTAAAGCTACAACATCACCATTCAGTCTCCCCAGTGGTGTAAAGCTACAACATTCAGTCTCCCCAGTGGTGTAAAGCTACAACATCACCATTCAGTCTCCCCAGTGGTGTAAAGCTACAACATCACCATTCAGTCTCCCCAGTGGTGTAAAGCTACACCATTCAGTCTCCCCAGTGGTGTAAAGCTACAACATTCAGTCTCCCCAGTGGTGTAAAGCTACAACATCACCATTCAGTCTCCCCAGTGGTGTAAAGCTACAACATCACCATTCAGTCTCCCCAGTGGTGTAAAGCTACAACATCACCATTCAGTCTCCCCAGTGGTGTAAAGCTACAACATTCAGTCTCCCCAGTGGTGTAAAGCTACAACATCACCATTCAGTCTCCCCAGTGGTGTAAAGCTACAACATCACCATTCAGTCTCCCCAGTGGTGTAAAGCTACAACATCACCATTCAGTCTCCCCAGTGGTGTAAAGCTACAACATTCAGTCTCTCCAGTGGTGTAAAGCTACAACATCACCATTCAGTCTCCCCAGTGGTGTAAAGCTACAACATCACCATTCAGTCTCCCCAGTGGTGTAAAGCTACAACATCACCATTCAGTCTCCCCAGTGGTGTAAAGCTACAACATTCAGTCTCCCCAGTGGTGTAAAGCTACAACATCACCACTCAGTCTCCCCAGTGGTGTAAAGCTACAACATCACCATTCAGTCTCCCCAGTGGTGTAAAGCTACAACATCACCATTCAGTCTTCCCAGTGGTGTAAAGCTACAACATCACCATTCAGTCTCCCCAGTGGTGTAAAGCTACAACATCACCATTCAGTCTCCCCAGTGGTGTAAAGCTACAACATCACCATTCAGTCTCCCCAGTGGTGTAAAGCTACAACATCACCATTCAGTCTCCCCAGTGGTGTAAAGCTACACCATTCAGTCTCCCCAGTGGTGTAAAGCTACAACATCACCATTCAGTCTCCCCAGTGGTGTAAAGCTACAACATCACCATTCAGTCTCCCCAGTGGTGTAAAGCTACACCATTCAGTCTCCCCAGTGGTGTAAAGCTACAACATCACCATTCAGTCTCCCCAGTGGTGTAAAGCTACAACATCACCATTCAGTCTCCCCAGTGGTGTAAAGCCACAACATCACCATTCAGTCTCCCCAGTGGTGTAAAGCTACAACATTCAGTCTCCCCAGTGGTGTAAAGCTACAACATTCAGTCTCCCCAGTGGTGTAAAGCTACAACATTCAGTCTTCCCAGTGGTGTAAAGCCACAACATCACCATTCAGTCTCCCCAGTGGTGTAAAGCTACAACATTCAGTCTCCCCAGTGGTGTAAAGCCACAACATCACCATTCAGTCTCCCCAGTGGTGTAAAGCTACAACATTCAGTCTCCCCAGTGGTGTAAAGCTACAACATTCAGTCTCCCCAGTGGTGTAAAGCTACAACATTCAGTCTTCCCAGTGGTGTAAAGCCACAACATCACCATTCAGTCTCCCCAGTGGTGTAAAGCTACAACATTCAGTCTCCCAAGTGGTGTAAAGCTACACCATTCAGTCTCCCCAGTGTTGTAAAGCTACAACATTCAGTCTCCCCAGTGGTGTAAAGCTACAACATCACCATTCAGTCTCCCCAGTGGTGTAAAGCTACAACATTCAGTCTCCCCAGTGGTGTAAAGCCACAACATCACCATTCAGTCTCCCCAGTGGTGTAAAGCTACAACATTCAGTCTCCCCAGTGGTGTAAAGCTACACCATTCAGTCTCCCCAGTGTTGTAAAGCTACAACATTCAGTCTCCCCAGTGGTGTAAAGCTACAACATCACCATTCAGTCTCCCAGTGATGTAAAGCCACAACATCACCATTCAGTCTCCCCAGTGGTGTAAAGCCACAACATCACCATTCAGTCTCCCCAGTGGTGTAAAGCTACAACATTCAGTCTCCCCAGTGGTGTAAAGCTACAACATTCAGTCTCCCCAGTGGTGTAAAGCTACAACATCACCATTCAGTCTCCCCAGTGGTGTAAAGCTACAACATCACCATTCAGTCTCCCCAGTGGTGTAAAGCTACAACATCACCATTCAGTCTCCCCAGTGGTGTAAAGCTACAACATTCAGTCTCCCCAGTGGTGTAAAGCTACAACATCACCATTCAGTCTCCCCAGTGGTGTAAAGCTACAACATTCAGTCTCCCCAGTGGTGTAAAGCTACAACATTCAGTCTCCCCAGTGGTGTAAAGCTACAACATCACCATTCAGTCTCCCCAGTGGTGTAAAGCTACAACATCACCATTCAGTCTCCCCAGTGGTGTAAAGCTACAACATTCAGTCTCCCCAGTGGTGTAAAGCTACAACATCACCATTCAGTCTCCCCAGTGGTGTAAAGCTACAACATCACCATTCAGTCTACCCAGTGGTGTAAAGCTACAACATCACCATTCAGTCTCCCCAGTGGTGTGAAGCTACAACATTCAGTCTCCCCAGTGGTGTAAAGCTACAACATTCAGTCTCCCCAGTGGTGTAAAGCTACAACATCACCATTCAGTCTCCCCAGTGGTGTAAAGCTACAACATTCAGTCTCCCCAGTGGTGTAAAGCCACAACATCACCATTCAGTCTCCCCAGTGGTGTAAAGCTACAACATTCAGTCTCCCCAGTGGTGTAAAGCTACACCATTCAGTCTCCCCAGTGTTGTAAAGCTACAACATTCAGTCTCCCCAGTGGTGTAAAGCTACAACATCACCATTCAGTCTCCCAGTGATGTAAAGCCACAACATCACCATTCAGTCTCCCCAGTGGTGTAAAGCCACAACATCACCATTCAGTCTCCCCAGTGGTGTAAAGCTACAACATTCAGTCTCCCCAGTGGTGTAAAGCTACAACATTCAGTCTCCCCAGTGGTGTAAAGCTACAACATCACCATTCAGTCTCCCCAGTGGTGTAAAGCTACAACATCACCATTCAGTCTCCCCAGTGGTGTAAAGCTACAACATCACCATTCAGTCTCCCCAGTGGTGTAAAGCTACAACATTCAGTCTCCCCAGTGGTGTAAAGCTACAACATCACCATTCAGTCTCCCCAGTGGTGTAAAGCTACAACATTCAGTCTCCCCAGTGGTGTAAAGCTACAACATTCAGTCTCCCCAGTGGTGTAAAGCTACAACATCACCATTCAGTCTCCCCAGTGGTGTAAAGCTACAACATCACCATTCAGTCTCCCCAGTGGTGTAAAGCTACAACATTCAGTCTCCCCAGTGGTGTAAAGCTACAACATCACCATTCAGTCTCCCCAGTGGTGTAAAGCTACAACATCACCATTCAGTCTACCCAGTGGTGTAAAGCTACAACATCACCATTCAGTCTCCCCAGTGGTGTGAAGCTACAACATTCAGTCTCCCCAGTGGTGTAAAGCTACAACATCACCATTCAGTCTCCCCAGTGGTGTAAAGCTACAACATCACCATTCAGTCTCCCCAGTGGTGTAAAGCTACAACATCGCCATTCAGTCTCCCCAGTGGTGTAAAGCCACAACATCACCATTCAGTCTTCCCAGTGGTGTAAAGCTACAACATCACCATTCAGTCTCCCCAGTGGTGTAAAGCCACAACATCACCATTCAGTCTCCCCAGTGGTGTAAAGCCACAACATCACCATTCAGTCTCCCCAGTGGTGTAAAGCCACAACATTCAGTCTCCCAGTGGTGTAAAGCCACAACATCGCCATTCAGTCTCCCCAGTGGTGTAAAGCTACAACATCACCATTCAGTCTCCCCAGTGGTGTAAAGCTACAACATCACCATTCAGTCTCCCCAGTGGTGTAAAGCTACAACATTCAGTCTCCCCAGTGGTGTAAAGCTACAACATCGCCATTCAGTCTCCCCAGTGGTGTAAAGCTACAACATTCAGTCTCCCCAGTGGTGTAAAGCCACAACATCGCCATTCAGTCTACCCAGTGGTGTAAAGCTACAACATTCAGTCTCCCCAGTGGTGTAAAGCTACAACATCACCATTCAGTCTCCCAGTGATGTAAAGCCACAACATCACCATTCAGTCTCCCCAGTGGTGTAAAGCCACAACATCACCATTCAGTCTCCCCAGTGGTGTAAAGCTACAACATCACCATTCAGTCTCCCCAGTGGTGTAAAGCTACAACATTCAGTCTCCCCAGTGGTGTAAAGCCACAACATCACTATTCAGTCTCCCCAGTGGTGTAAAGCTACAACATCACCATTCAGTCTCCCCAGTGGTGTAAAGCTACAACATCACCATTCAGTCTCCCCAGTGGTGTAAAGCTACAACATTCAGTCTCCCCAGTGGTGTAAAGCAACAACATTCAGTCTCCCCAGTGGTGTAAAGCCACAACATCACCATTCAGTCTCCCCAGTGGTGTAAAGCTACAACATTCAGTCTCCCCAGTGGTGTAAAGCTACAACATCACCATTCAGTCTCCCCAGTGGTGTAAAGCCACAACATCACCATTCAGTCTCCCCAGTGGTGTAAAGCTACAACATCACCATTCAGTCTCCCCAGTGGTGTAAAGCTACAACATTCAGTCTCCCCAGTGGTGTAAAGCTACAACATCACCATTCAGTCTCCCCAGTGGTGTAAAGCTACAACATCACCATTCAGTCTCCCCAGGGATGTTCTCTGTTTAGTGAGTCCTCCAGATCAGAGGCAGTAGGGATGATGAGTGATGAGTGATATATAGTGGTTGGTGGTTGCACTAGAGGGACTGGGGGTCAACTAGTGATATATAGTGGATAGTGGTTGCACTAGAGGGACTGGGGTCAACTAGTGATATATAGTGTATAGTGGTTTTACTAGAGGGACTGGGGATCAACTAGTGATATATAGTGGATAGTGGTTGTACTAGAGGGATTGGAGGTAAACTAGTGATATATAGTAGATAGCGGTTGTACTAGAGGGACTGGGGTTCAACTAGTGATACAGTGGATAGTGGTTTTACTAGAGGGACTGGGGGTCAACTAGTGATATATAGTGGTTGTACTAGAGGGACTGGGGGTCAACTAGTGATATATAGTGGTTGTACTAGAGGGACTGGGGGTCAACTAGTTATATATAGTGGTTGTACTAGAGGGACTGGGGGTCAACTAGTGATATATAGTGGATAGTGGTTGTACTAGAGGGACTGGGGGTCAACTAGTCATATATAGTGGATAGTGGTTGTACTAGAGGGACTGGAGGTCAACTAGTGATATATGGTGGATAGTGGTTTTACTAGAGGGACTGGGGGTCAACTAGTGATACAGTATATAGTGGATAGTGGTTTTACTAGAGGGACTGGGGGTCAACTAGTGATATATAGTGGATAGTGGTTGTACTAGAGGGACTGGAGGTCAACTAGTGATATATAGTGGATAGTGGTTTTTACTAGAGGGACTGGGGTCAACTACTGATATATAGGGGATAGTGGTTGCACTAGAGGGACTGGGGTCAACTAGTCATATATAGTGGATAGTGGTTTTACTAGAGGGACTGGGGTCAACTAGTGATATATAGTGGATAGTGGTTGCACTAGAGGGACTGGGGTCAACTAGTGATATATAGTGTATAGTGGTTTTACTAGAGGGACTGGGGGTCAACTAGTGATATATAGTGGTTGTACTAGAGGGACTGGGGGTCAACTAGTGATATAAAGTGGATAGTGGTTGTACTAGAGGGACTGGGGGTCAACTAGTGATATATAGTGGATAGTGGTTGTACTAGAGGGACTGGAGGTCAACTAGTGATATATGGTGGATAGTGGTTTTACTAGAGGGACTGGGGGTCAACTAGTGATACAGTATATAGTGGATAGTGGTTTTACTAGAGGGACTGGGGGTCAACTAGTGATATATAGTGGATAGTGGTTTTACTAGAGGGACTGGGGGTCAACTAGCGATATATAGTGGTTGTACTAGAGGGAATGGGGGTCAACTAGTGATATATAGTGGTTGTACTAGAGGGACTGGAGGTCAACTAGTGATATATAGTGGATAGTGGTTGTACTAGAGGGACTGGGGTCAACTAGTGATATATAGTGGATAGTGGTTGTACTAGAGGGACTGGGGGTCAACTAGTGATATATAGTGGATAGTGGTTGTACTAGAGGGACTGGTAGTCAACTAGTGATATATAGTGGATAGTGGTTGTGTTAGAGGGACTGGGGGTCAACCTATGTGAGAATGCTGTTCATCGACTACAGCTCAGCATTTAAAACCATAGTACCCTCCAAACTCGTAATCAAGCTCGAGACCCTGGGTCTCGACCCCGCCCTGTGCAACTGGGTATTGGACTTCCTGACGGGCCGCCCCCAGGTGGTGAGGGTAGGTAACAACATCTCCACCCCGCTGATCCTCAACACTGGGGCCCCACAAGGGTGCGTTCTGAGGCCTCTCCTGTACTCCCTGTTCACCCACGACTGCGTGGCCATGCACGCCTCCAACTCAATCATCAAGTTTGCGGACGACACTACATTGGTAGGCTTGATTACCAACAACGACGAGACGGCCTACAGGGAGGAGGTGAGGGCCCTCGGAGTGTGGTGTCAGGAAAATAACCTCACACTCAACGTCAACAAAACAAAGGAGATGATTGTGGACTTCAGGAAACAGCAGAGGGAACACCCCCCTATCCACATCGATGGTACAGTAGTGGAGAGGGTAGTAAGTTTTAAGTTCGTCGGCGTACACATCACAGACAAACTGAATTGGTCCACCCACAGAGACAGCATCGTGAAGAAGGCGCAGCAGCGCCTCTTCAACCTCAGGAGGCTGAAGAAATTTGGCTTGTCACCAAAAGCACTCACAAACTTCTACAGATGCACAATCGAGAGCATCCTGTCGGGCTGTATCACCGCCTGGTACGGCAACTGCTCCGCCCACAACCGTAAGACTCTCCAGAGGGTAGTGAGGTCTGCACAACGCATCACCAGGGGCAAACTACCTGTCCTCCAGGACACCTACACCACCCGATGTCACAGGAAGGCCATAAAGATCATCAAGGACATCAACCACCCGAGCCACTGCCTGTTCACCCCGCTATCATCCAGAAGGCGAGGTCAGTACAGGTGCATCAAAGCAGGGACCGAGAGACTGAAAAACAGTTTCTATCTCAAGGCCATCAGACTGTTAAACAGCCACCACTAACATTGAGTGGCTTCTGCCATACATGTAAAAATGTATCACTAGCCACTTTAAACAATGCTACTTTATATAATGTTTACATACCCTACATTACTCATCTCATATGCATATACTGTACTCTATACCACCTACTGCATCTTGCTTATGCCGTTCTGTACCATCACTCATTCATATATCTTTGCGTACATATTCTTTATCCCTTTACACTTGTGTGTATAAGGTAGTAGATGTGGAATTGTTAGGTTAGATTACTTGTTGGTTATTACTGCATTGTCAGAACTAGAAGCACAAGCATTTCACTACACTCGCATTAACATCTGCTAACCATGTGTATGTGACAAATAAAATTGCGTTCCAGCTGTAACCTGATCCCCAGACACTACGTTCCAGCTGTAACCTGATCCCCAGACACTATGTACCAGCTGTAACCTGATCCCCAGACACTACGTTCCTGCTGTAACCTGATCTCCAGACACTATGTTCCAGCTGTAACCTGATCCCCAGACACTATGTACCAGCTGTAACCTGATCCCCAGACACTATGTACCAGCTGTAACCTGATCCCAAGACACTACGTTCCTGCTGTAACCTGATCTCCAGACACTATGTTCCAGCTGTAACCTGATCCCCAGACACTATGTACCAGCTGTAACCTGATCCCAAGACACTATGTACCAGCTGTAACCTGATCCCCAGACACTATGTACCAGCTGTAACCTGATCCCAAGACACTATGTTCCTGCTGTAACCTGATCCCCAGACACTATGTACCAGCTGTAACCTGATCCCCAGACACTATGTACCAGCTGTAACCTGATCCCCAGACACTATGTACCAGCTGTAACCTGATCCCCAGACACTATGTACCAGCTGTAACCTGATCCCCAGACACTATGTACCAGCTGTAACCTGATCCCAAGACACTATGTACCAGCTGTAACCTGATCCCCAGACACTATGTACCAGCTGTAACCTGATCCCCAGACACATCGTTCCTGCTGTAACCTGATCCCCAGACACATCGTTCCTGCTGTAACCTGATCCCCAGACACTATGTTCCAGCTGTAACCTGATCCCCAGACACGACGTTCCAGCTGTAACCTGATCCCCAAACACTATGTTCCTGCTGTAACCTGATCCCCAGACACTATGTTCCAGCTGTAACCTGATCCCCAGACACTACGTTCCAGCTGTAACCTGATCCCCAGACACTATGTTCCTGCTGTAACCTGATCCCCAGACACTATGTTCCAGCTGTAACCTGATCCCCAGACACTATGTTCCGGCTGTAACCTGATAACCTGATCCCCAGACACTACGTTCCAGCTGTAACCTGATCTCCAGACACTATGTACCAGCTGTAACCTGATCCCCAGACACTATGTTCCTGCTGTAACCTGATCCCCAGACACTATGTTCCTGCTGTAACCTGATCCCCAGACACTACGTTCCAGCTGTAACCTGATCTCCAGACACTACGTTCCAGCTGTAACCTGATCCCCAGACACTACGTTCCAGCTGTAACCTGACCTCCGGACACTATGTACCAGCTGTAACCTGATCCCCAGACACTATGTTCCAGCTGTAACCTGATCCTCAGACACTATGTTCCTGATGTAACCTGATCTCCAGACACTATGTTCCAGCTGTAACCTGATCTCCAGACACTATGTTCCAGCTGTAACCTGATCTCCAGACACTACGTTCCAGCTGTAACCTGATCCTCAGACACTACGTTCCAGCTGTAACCTGATCCCCAGACACTATGTACCAGCTGTAACCTGATCTCCAGACACTACGTTCCAGCTGTAACCTGATCCCCAGACACTATGTTCCAGCTGTAACCTGATCCCCAGACACTATGTTCCAGCTGTAACCTGATCCCCAGACACTACGTTCCAGCTGTAACCTGATCTCCAGACACTATGTTCCTGATGTAACCTGATCCCCAGACACATATGTTTCAAAAGTGCACTACCTTTGATCAGGGCCCATAGGGCTGTTATTGGATCTTAATAATAGCATTATTAAAAAGGTATAGAGAGTTAACATACATAAGGTTCTATTAAACTTACTTGAGGAAGTATCTTTGTCCAGAGGGGGTCTTGGCCATCTCCCAGCCCGGGGGCAGGGGCATGTCCTCTGGGATCTCATAAGACGACTGTCGGAGGTGTGATGGGGGAGCGCCAGCAGGGACCATGCCCAACAGGGGAGACACTGCCCCTAGCTGTAGGGAGGCAGGGGACGAGTGGGCACGCACGTGGTGGGGGGCGATGGCACCGGCTGTACCTGCGTCTGTGCTGGTCTGGGCGGAGAGAGGAGGAAGAGAGAGGAGGAGAGAGAGAGAGGAGGAGTAGGAGAGGGGAGTCAGGGAAGAGTAGAGTAGGAGAGGGGAGTCAGGGAAGAGGAGCAGTAGGAGAGGGGAGTCAGGGAAGAGGAGCAGTAGGAGAGGGGAGTCAGGGAAGAGGAGCAGTAGGAGAGGGGAGTCAAGGAAGAGGAGGAGAGTAGGAGAGGGGAGTCAGGGAAGAGGAGCAGTAGGAGAGGGGAGTCAGGGAAGAGGAGCAGTAGGAGAGGGGAGTCAGGGAAGAGGAGGAGTAGGAGAGGGGAGTCAAGGAAGAGGAGCAGTAGGAGAGGGGAGTCAGGGAAGAGGAGCAGTAGGAGAGGAGAGTCAGGGAAGAGTAGGAGTAGGAGAGGGGAGTCAGGGAAGAGTAGAGTAGGAGAGGGGAGTCAGGGAAGAGGAGGAGTAGGAGAGGGGAGTCAGAGAAGGGAAGGAGTAGGAGAGGGGAGTCAGGGAAGAGTAGAGTAGGAGAGGGGAGTCAGGGAAGAGGAGTAGTAGGAGAGGGGAGTCAGGGAAGAGGAGCAGTAGGAGAGGGGAGTCAGGGAAGAGGAGGAGAGTAGGAGAGGGGAGTCAGGGAAGAGGAGGAGAGTAGGAGAGGGGAGTCAGGGAAGAGAAGGAGTAGGAGAGGGGAGTCAGGGAAGAGGAGGAGAGGGGAGTCAGGGAAGAGGAGGAGTAGGAGAGGGGAGTCAGGGAAAAGGAGGAGAGGGGAGTCAGGGAAGAGGAGGAGTAGGAGAGGGGAGTCAGGGAAGAGGAGGAGAGTAGGAGAGGGGAGTCAGGGAAGAGGAGGAGTAGGAGAGGGGAGTCAGGGAAGAGGAGGAGAGTAGGAGAGGGGAGTCTGGGAAGAGGAGGAGAGTAGGAGAGGGGAGTCAGGGAAGAGGAGGAGAGGGGAGTCAGGGAAGAGGAGGAGTAGGAGAGGGGAGTCAGGGAAAAGGAGTAGAGGCGAGTCAGGGAAGAGGAGGAGTAGGAGAGGGGAGTCAGGGAAGAGGAGGAGAGTAGGAGAGGGGAGTCAGGGAAGAGGAGGAGTAGGAGAGGGGAGTCAGGGAAGAGGAGGAGAGTAGGAGAGGGGAGTCAGGGAAGAGGAGAGTAGGAGAGGGGAGTCAGGGAAGAGGAGGAGTAGGAGAGGGGAGTCAGGGAAGAGGTGAAGAGTAGGAGAGGGGAGTCAGGGAAGAGGAGGAGAGTAGGAGAGGGGAGTCAGAGAAGAGGAGGAGAGTAGGAGAGGGGAGTCAGGGAAGAGGGGGAGAGTAGGAGAGGGGAGTCAGGGAAGAGGAGGAGAGTAGGAGAGGGGAGTCAGGGAAGAGGAGGAGAGTAGGAGAGGGGAGTCAGGGAAGAGGAGGAGTAGGAGAGGGGAGTCAGGGAAGAGGGGGAGAGTAGGATAGGGGAGTCAAGGAAGAGGGGGAGAGTAGGAGAGGGGAGTCAGGGAAGAGGAGGAGAGTAGGATAGGGGAGTCAGGGAAGAGGGGGAGAGTAGGATAGGGGAGTCAGGGAAGAGGAGGAGAGTAGGAGAGGGGAGTCAGGGAAGAGGGGGAGAGTAGGAGAGGGGAGTCAGGGAAGAGGGGGAGAGTAGGATAGGGGAGTCAAGGAAGAGGAGGAGAGTAGGAGAGGGGAGTCAGGGAAGAGGAGGAGTAGGAGAGGGGAGTCAGGGAAGAGGAGGAGAGTAGGAGAGGGGAGTCAGGGAAGAGGAGGAGTAGGAGAGGGGAGTCAGGGAAGAGGAGGAGAGTAGGAGAGGGGAGTCAGGGAAGAGGAGGAGAGTAGGAGAGGGGAGTCAGGGAAGAGGAGGAGAGTAGGAGAGGGGAGTCAGGGAAGAGGAGGAGAGTAGGAGAGGGGAGTCAGGGCAGAGGAGGAGTAGGAGAGGGGAGTCAAGGAAGAGGAGGAGAGTAGGAGAGGGGAGTCAGGGAAGAGGAGGAGTAGGAGAGGGGAGTCAGGGAAGAGGAGGAGAGTAGGTGAGGGGAGTCAGGGAAGAGGAGGAGAGGGGAGTCAGGGAAGAGGAGAGTAGGAGAGGGGAGTCAGGGAAGAGGAGGAGTAGGAGAGGGGAGTCAGGGAAGAGGGGGAGAGTAGGAGAGGGGAGTCAGGGAAGAGGAGGAGAGTAGGAGAGGGGAGTCAGGGAAGAGGAGGATAGTAGGAGAGGGGAGTCAGGGAAGAGGAGGAGTAGGAGAGGGGAGTCAGGGAAGAGGAGGAGAGTAGGAGAGGGGAGTCAGGGAAGAGGAGGAGAGTAGGAGAGGGGAGTCAGGGAAGAGGAGGAGTAGGAGAGGGGAGTCAGGGAAGAGGAGGAGTAGGAGAGGGGAGTCAGGGAAGAGGAGGAGAGTAGGAGAGGGGAGTCAGGGAAGAGGAGGAGAGTAGGAGAGGGGAGTCAGGGAAGAGGAGGAGAGTAGGAGAGGGGAGTCAGGGAAGAGGAGGAGTAGGAGAGGGGAGTCAGGGAAGAGGAGGAGAGTAGGAGAGGGGAGTCAGGGAAGAGGAGGAGAGTAGGAGAGGGGAGTCAGGGAAGAGGAGGAGAGTAGGAGAGGGGAGTCGGGGAAGAGGAGGAGAGTAGGAGAGGGGAGTCAGGGAAGAGGAGGAGTAGGAGAGGGGAGTCAGGGAAGAGGAGGAGAGTAGGAGAGGGGAGTCAGGGAAGAGGAGGAGAGTAGGAGAGGGGAGTCGGGGAAGAGGAGGAGAGTAGGAGAGGGGAGTCAGGAAAGTGATTCACTAACTTGTGCATGAGTCACCCAGATTAC
This sequence comes from Oncorhynchus clarkii lewisi, assembly GCF_045791955.1. Classification (NCBI taxonomy): domain Eukaryota; kingdom Metazoa; phylum Chordata; class Actinopteri; order Salmoniformes; family Salmonidae; genus Oncorhynchus; species Oncorhynchus clarkii. Next base: position 48,673,764 of record NC_092173.1, read on the forward strand.
TGATGGAAAGTTTTCATACAAAACACCTAATTAAATGTTGTTCAATCATGTTCCGCACTATTCAAAGTAATTAATATAATTAATTATAGTCAAGTTTTATAACGAGTTGAGTTTAATAAAGAAATACATTGGTTGTTGTTCCATGCAATAAGAACAAACTTTTCTGTTCATAAACTTGAATGAAGCAAACATTATGATAATAAGAAGGCCTCGTCTCACTGCTCGGCTTATAAAACCTGGAGAAGACAAGAGGGCTGATGCAGCAGGGACAACAACTTTGGAAGTCCTGAAAGCGCATACTCCGACACGTCCATGCCACCGTCAAACCGCGCATGCGCACGGTTGGCTCAACTCACTCATTAAAGATCGGAAACCGAAAGGGTTAAAAAGTGTAAATGGGCTACGAGTGATTCCACCACATGATTTCCTAAGCTTTTTACTAACATTAAAGGGCATGCATTGTTTAACTAAACTGACCTGTTACAAGCATAGGGCCTCACGCTGCAGTCCATTCCTCGATTTACAAACCTAACAACTTTATATCAATCTTAAAACGAATATTATGTTCATCTTGGTGTATTCATTAAATAATACTTTTCGGAAATACAATAAACTGCATTATATCAAGCCTACATAAGATGTATCTGTAACTGAAACGTTTGGAATAACTTACATTAACTATAGTAATAGCACGCAGGTAATACTAGTTAATATGCCTAACACTTAGAAAACTCCTGAAAAAGTGAAGCTGCTTCAGTTGATTCATCTTGATTTAGACAACAGAAGATCCCTTCTAATGTAATGTAATGAACGTGTTGGGACACAGTCGACTAGTAACATGCGTGGGTAAAAGTAAAAGAACACAACGGATTGTTCTCTGTATAGTTGGTGAAGTGTCTGGGGGCTTTGTATCTGGGCTGTGTGTGAGGGTGGTCTCTCTCGTCTTACTTGTCTGGAGTGGGACTTTGGCTCTGGCGGTTTGAAGAAGGAATCTGGAAGCTTTCTCATCCTCATAGGGACGGAGGGGGGGACGATGGTATTTTTCGGGTTCATAACAGCGTTGAAAAGGGCCTCCAGGTCCGTCTCGGAGTCTCCACGGACGTGGATTATCTGGTGACCGGCCGGGGGGTTGTGCTGGCTCGGATCCATGTTTATTCCAACAAAAAATATACAAAAAAACGATTTACCCGAGAAAAAAATATATGTTTAAAAAGACTCAACCCAAAGAGACAAAAAAAAATCAGTTTTTTCGGAGAGCGAAACTCGAAACCTCGATCATCGAAAGTTAAATCAAAGTGAGTCCAAAAGTAAATTTGATGAAGTTATGTTCTCCCAGCAGCAGGGTTAGCTATCGCAGTCACCACCAACTGTACACTTCTTTCTGATGTTTCGGGAGAACACACTGTAAAATATAACAACGCGCATATCTACTCAACTGTATCTGTAACTTTTACACACAGAGAAAAAGTTGAACCTTTACCTGGCTAAAGTCAAATTACTGCACAGATTTACCCTCGAAAGTTTTTCAGATTTTTCCCTAAAAAACGAGTGACAGCGCACATTGCAAATCCCAGCCGTGTCAGTGTTGTAAAGTTGAGTCTGACTTGGGTCTAAACTCTGACTCATGTGATCTGAGCCTCAGACCGGGCGGAGCCTGGCCGCGTTATCTGGAACGACAAGTTCCTTTAGAGACACGCACAGAACTTCCTCGACCGCAATATTACATTAAAACAGCTTTATATTTTACACAAACTTCAAGTGCTTTGGTGTGGGAAAAGTTATTTTAATTATACTGAAAAAAATATACACGCAACCATGCAACAATTTCAAATATGTTGCTGAGTTACAGTTCATCTAAGGAAATCAGTCAATTGAAATAAATAAATTAGGACCTAATCTATCGATTTCACATGACTGGAAATACTGTTAGTCAAAAAGGTTGTGGATCAGAAAACTCCTCCGTATCTGTTGTGACCACCTCATACAGTGACACATGTTTATTTTAAGTCAGTTGAGAACAAATTCATATTTACAATGACGGCCTACCTCGGCCACGTCCTATGGGACTCCCAATCACAGCCTGGATTTGAACCAGGGACTGTAGTGACACCTCTTACACTGAGATGCAGTGCCTTAGACCGCTGCGCAACTCAGGAGCCTCATCTCTTTTGCATAGAGTTGATCAGGCTGTTGATTGTGGTCTATGGAATGTTGTCCCACTCCTCCTCAATGGCTGTGTGAAGTTGCTAGATATTGGCGGGAACTGGAACACTCTGTGGTACACGTCGATCCAGAGCATCCCAAACATGCTCAACGGATGACATGTCTGAGTATACAGGCCATGGATGAACTGGGACATTTTCAGCTTCCAGGAATTGTGTATAGATTCGATGACATGGGGCCGTATATTATCATGCTGAAACATGAGGTGATGGCGGTGGATGAATGGCACGACAATGGTCCTCAGGATCTCATCACGTTATCTCTGTGCATTACAATTACCATTAATAAAATGCGATTGTGTTCGTTGTCCGTAGCTTATGTCTGCCCCATACCATAACCCCACCGCCACTATGGGGCACTCTGTTCACAACGTTGAAATGAGCAAACCGCTCGCCCACACGACACCATACACATGGTCTGCGTTTGTGAGGCCAGTTGGGTGTACTAGCAAATTCTCTAAAACAATGTTTACGGTAGAGAGCAACAGCTCTGGTGGACATTCCTGCAGTCAGCATGCCAAACTGCTCCCTCAAAGCTTGAGACATCTGTGGCATTGTGTTGTGTGACAGAACAACAACACATTGCCAACATTAGATTGCACTCAACAGTATTTAGTCTGCCTTCACCTCAAAAGACATGTAGGCATCACCACTACAGTCATTATATACTATATACTGCTATTTCTATTGGGGGGTTTATTACCATTTTCATGATATATATATATATTGATTTATTTATTTTTGACTTAGTCCTGCATGTTGGAGCCTAAGATTTTCACTGTATCACAGCTCCAACCCTGTACATACTAAACACTGTACCCTGCCATCACAGCTCCAACCCTGTACATACTAAACACTGTACCCTGCCATCACAGCTCCAACCCTGTACATACTAAACACTGTACCCTGCCATCACAGCTCCAACCCTGTACATACTAAACCCTGTACCCTGCCATCACAGCTCCAACCCTGTACATACTAAACACTGTACCCTGCCATCACAGCTCCAACCCTGTACATACTAAACACTGTACCCTGCCATCACAGCTCCAACCCTGTACATACTAAACCCTGTACCCTGCCATCACAGCTCCAACCCTGTACATACTAAACCCTGTACCCTGCCATCACAGCTCCAACCCTGTACATACTAAACCCTGTACCCTGCCATCACAGCTCCAACCCTGTACATACTAAACCCTGTACCCTGCCATCACAGCTCCAACCCTGTACATACTAAACCCTGTACCCTGCCGTCACAGCTCCAACCCTGTACATACTAAACCCTGTACCCTGCCATCACAGCTCCAACCCTGTACATACTAAACCCTGTACCCTGCCATCACAGCTCCAACCCTGTACATACTAAACACTGTACCCTGCCATCACAGCTCCAACCCTGTACATACTAAACCCTGTACCCTGCCATCACAGCTCCAACCCTGTACCCTGCCGTCACAGCTCCAACCCTGTACCCTGCCATCACAGCTCCAACCCTGTACCCTGCCATCACAGCTCCAACCCTGTACCCTGCCATCACAGCTCCAACCCTGTACCCTGCCATCACAGCTCCAACCCTGTACATACTAAACACTGTACCCTGCCATCACAGCTCCAACCCTGTACCCTGCCATCACAGCTCCAACCCTGTACATACTAAACACTGTACCCTGCCATCACAGCTCCAACCCTGTACATACTAAACACTGTACCCTGCCATCACAGCTCCAACCCTGTACATACTAAACCCTGTACCCTGCCATCACAGCTCCAACCCTGTACATACTAAACACTGTACCCTGTCATCACAGCTCCAACCCTGTACATACTAAACACTGTACCCTGCCATCACAGCTCCAACCCTGTACATACTAAACCCTGTACCCTGCCATCACAGCTCCAACCCTGTACATACTAAACACTGTACCCTGCCATCACAGCTCCAACCCTGTACATACTAAACACTGTACCCTGCCATCACAGCTCCAACCCTGTACATACTAAACACTGTACCCTGCCATCACAGCTCCAACCCTATACATACTAAACACTGTACCCTGCCATCACAGCTCCAACCCTGTACATACTAAACCCTGTACCCTGCCATCACAGCTCCAACCCTGTACATACTAAACACTGTACCCTGCCATCACAGCTCCAACCCTGTACCCTGCCATCACAGCTCCAACCCTGTACCCTGCCATCACAGCTCCAACCCTGTACATACTAAACCCTGTACCCTGCCATCACAGCTCCAACCCTGTACATACTAAACCCTGTACCCTGCCATCACAGCTCCAACCCTGTACCCTGCCATCACAGCTCCAACCCTGTACCCTGCCATCACAGCTCCAACCCTGTACATACTAAACACTGTACCCTGCCATCACAGCTCCAACCCTGTACATACTAAACCCTGTACCCTGCCATCACAGCTCCAACCCTGTACATACTAAACCCTGTACCCTGCCATCACAGCTCCAACCCTGTACATACTAAACACTGTACCCTGCCATCACAGCTCCAATCCTGTACATACTAAACCCTGTACCCTGCCATCACAGCTCCAACCCTGTACATACTAAACACTGTACCCTGCCATCACAGCTCCAACCCTGTACCCTGCCATCACAGCTCCAACCCTGTACATACTAAACACTGTACCCTGCCATCACAGCTCCAACCCTGTACATACTAAACACTGTACCCTGCCATCACAGCTCCAACCCTGTACATACTAAACACTGTACCCTGCCATCACAGCTCCAACCCTGTACATACTAAACCCTGTACCCTGCCATCACAGCTCCAACCCTGTACATACTAAACACTGTACCCTGCCATCACAGCTCCAACCCTGTACATACTAAACACTGTACCCTGCCATCACAGCTCCAACCCTGTACATACTAAACCCTGTACCCTGCCATCACAGCTCCAACCCTGTACATACTAAACCCTGTACCCTGCCATCACAGCTCCAACCCTGTACATACTAAACCCTGTACCCTGCCATCACAGCTCCAACCCTGTACATACTAAACCCTGTACCCTGCCATCACAGCTCCAACCCTGTACATACTAAACCCTGTACCCTGCCGTCACAGCTCCAACCCTGTACATACTAAACCCTGTACCCTGCCATCACAGCTCCAACCCTGTACATACTAAACCCTGTACCCTGCCATCACAGCTCCAACCCTGTACATACTAAACACTGTACCCTGCCATCACAGCTCCAACCCTGTACATACTAAACCCTGTACCCTGCCATCACAGCTCCAACCCTGTACCCTGCCGTCACAGCTCCAACCCTGTACCCTGCCATCACAGCTCCAACCCTGTACCCTGCCATCACAGCTCCAACCCTGTACCCTGCCATCACAGCTCCAACCCTGTACATACTAAACACTGTACCCTGCCATCACAGCTCCAACCCTGTACCCTGCCATCACAGCTCCAACCCTGTACATACTAAACACTGTACCCTGCCATCACAGCTCCAACCCTGTACATACTAAACACTGTACCCTGCCATCACAGCTCCAACCCTGTACATACTAAACCCTGTACCCTGCCATCACAGCTCCAACCCTGTACATACTAAACACTGTACCCTGTCATCACAGCTCCAACCCTGTACATACTAAACACTGTACCCTGCCATCACAGCTCCAACCCTGTACATACTAAACCCTGTACCCTGCCATCACAGCTCCAACCCTGTACATACTAAACACTGTACCCTGCCATCACAGCTCCAACCCTGTACATACTAAACACTGTACCCTGCCATCACAGCTCCAACCCTGTACATACTAAACACTGTACCCTGCCATCACAGCTCCAACCCTATACATACTAAACACTGTACCCTGCCATCACAGCTCCAACCCTGTACATACTAAACCCTGTACCCTGCCATCACAGCTCCAACCCTGTACATACTAAACACTGTACCCTGCCATCACAGCTCCAACCCTGTACCCTGCCATCACAGCTCCAACCCTGTACCCTGCCATCACAGCTCCAACCCTGTACATACTAAACCCTGTACCCTGCCATCACAGCTCCAACCCTGTACATACTAAACCCTGTACCCTGCCATCACAGCTCCAACCCTGTACCCTGCCATCACAGCTCCAACCCTGTACCCTGCCATCACAGCTCCAACCCTGTACATACTAAACACTGTACCCTGCCATCACAGCTCCAACCCTGTACATACTAAACCCTGTACCCTGCCATCACAGCTCCAACCCTGTACATACTAAACCCTGTACCCTGCCATCACAGCTCCAACCCTGTACATACTAAACACTGTACCCTGCCATCACAGCTCCAATCCTGTACATACTAAACCCTGTACCCTGCCATCACAGCTCCAACCCTGTACATACTAAACACTGAACCCTGCCATCACAGCTCCAACCCTGTACCCTGCCATCACAGCTCCAACCCTGTACATACTAAACCCTGTACCCTGCCATCACAGCTCCAACCCTGTACATACTAAACCCTGTACCCTGCCATCACAGCTCCAACCCTGTACATACTAAACCCTGTACCCTGCCATCACAGCTCCAACCCTGTACATACTAAACACTGTACCCTGCCATCACAGCTCCAACCCTGTACATACTAAACCCTGTACCCTGCCATCACAGCTCCAACCCTGTACATACTAAACACTGTACCCTGCCATCACAGCTCCAACCCTGTACATACTAAACCCTGTACCCTGCCATCACAGCTCCAACCCTGTACCCTGCCATCACAGCTCCAACCCTGTACCCTGCCATCACAGCTCCAACCCTGTACATACTAAACACTGTACCCTGCCATCACAGCTCCAACCCTGTACATACTAAACCCTGTACCCTGCCATCACAGCTCCAACCCTGTACATACTAAACACTGTACCCTGCCATCACAGCTCCAACCCTGTACATACTAAACACTGTACCCTGTATCACAGCTCCAACCCTGTACATACTAAACCCTGTACCCTGCCATCACAGCTCCAACCCTGTACATACTAAACCCTGTACCCTGCCATCACAGCTCCAACCCTGTACATACTAAACACTGTACCCTGCCATCACAGCTCCAACCCTGTACCCTGCCATCACAGCTCCAACCCTGTACATACTAAACCCTGTACCCTGCCATCACAGCTCCAACCCTGTACATACTAAACCCTGTACCCTGCCATCACAGCTCCAACCCTGTACATACTAAACCCTGTACCCTGCCATCACAGCTCCAACCCTGTACATACTAAACACTGTACCCTGCCATCACAGCTCCAACCCTGTACCCTGCCATCACAGCTCCAACCCTGTACATACTAAACCCTGTACCCTGCCATCACAGCTCCAACCCTGTACATACTAAACACTGTACCCTGCCATCACAGCTCCAACCCTGTACCCTGCCATCACAGCTCCAACCCTGTACCCTGCCATCACAGCTCCAACCCTGTACCCTGCCATCACAGCTCCAACCCTGTACATACTAAACCCTGTACCCTGCCATCACAGCTCCAACCCTGTACATACTAAACGCTGTACCCTGCCATCACAGCTCCAACCCTGTACCCTGCCATCACAGCTCCAACCCTGTACCCTGCCATCACAGCTCCAACCCTGTACCCTGCCATCACAGCTCCAACCCTGTACATACTAAACACTGTACCCTGTCATCACAGCTCCAACCCTGTACATACTAAACACTGTACCCTGCCATCACAGCTCCAACCCTGTACATACTAAACCCTGTACCCTGCCATCACAGCTCCAACCCTGTACATACTAAACACTGTACCCTGCCATCACAGCTCCAACCCTGTACATACTAAACGCTGTACCCTGCCATCACAGCTCCAACCCTGTACATACTAAACCCTGTACCCTGCCATCACAGCTCCAACCCTGTACATACTAAACGCTGTACCCTGCCATCACAGCTCCAACCCTGTACATACTAAACACTGTACCCTGCCATCACAGCTCCAACCCTGTACATACTAAACACTGTACCCTGCCATCACAGCTCCAACCCTGTACATACTAAACACTGTACCCTGCCATCACAGCTCCAACCCTGTACCCTGCCATCACAGCTCCAACCCTGTACATACTAAACGCTGTACCCTGCCATCACAGCTCCAACCCTGTACATACTAAACCCTGTACCCTGCCATCACAGCTCCAACCCTGTACATACTAAACGCTGTACCCTGCCATCACAGCTCCAACCCTGTACCCTGCCATCACAGCTCCAACCCTGTACATACTAAACCCTGTACCCTGCCATCACAGCTCCAACCCTGTACCCTGCCATCACAGCTCCAACCCTGTACCCTGCCATCACAGCTCCAACCCTGTACATACTAAACACTGTACCCTGCCATCACAGCTCCAACCCTGTACATACTAAACACTGTACCCTGTCATCACAGCTCCAACCCTGTACATACTAAACACTGTACCCTGCCATCACAGCTCCAACCCTGTACATACTAAACCCTGTACCCTGCCATCACAGCTCCAACCCTGTACATACTAAACACTGTACCCTGCCATCACAGCTCCAACCCTGTACATACTAAACCCTGTACCCTGCCATCACAGCTCCAACCCTGTACATACTAAACACTGTACCCTGCCATCACAGCTCCAACCCTGTACATACTAAACACTGTACCCTGCCATCACAGCTCCAACCCTGTACATACTAAACACTGTACCCTGCCATCACAGCTCCAACCCTGTACATACTAAACACTGTACCCTGCCATCACAGTTCCAACCCTGTACATACTAAACCCTGTACCCTGCCATCACAGCTCCAACCCTGTACATACTAAACACTGTACCCTGCCATCACAGCTCCAACCCTGTACCCTGCCATCACAGCTCCAACCCTGTACCCTGCCATCACAGCTCCAACCCTGTACATACTAAACCCTGTACCCTGCCATCACAGCTCCAACCCTGTACATACTAAACCCTGTACCCTGCCATCACAGCTCCAACCCTGTACCCTGCCATCACAGCTCCAACCCTGTACCCTGCCATCACAGCTCCAACCCTGTACATACTAAACACTGTACCCTGCCATCACAGCTCCAACCCTGTACATACTAAACCCTGTACCCTGCCATCACAGCTCCAACCCTGTACATACTAAACCCTGTACCCTGCCATCACAGCTCCAACCCTGTACATACTAAACACTGTACCCTGCCATCACAGCTCCAATCCTGTACATACTAAACCCTGTACCCTGCCATCACAGCTCCAACCCTGTACATACTAAACACTGAACCCTGCCATCACAGCTCCAACCCTGTACCCTGCCATCACAGCTCCAACCCTGTACATACTAAACCCTGTACCCTGCCATCACAGCTCCAACCCTGTACATACTAAACCCTGTACCCTGCCATCACAGCTCCAACCCTGTACATACTAAACCCTGTACCCTGCCATCACAGCTCCAACCCTGTACATACTAAACACTGTACCCTGCCATCACAGCTCCAACCCTGTACATACTAAACCCTGTACCCTGCCATCACAGCTCCAACCCTGTACATACTAAACACTGTACCCTGCCATCACAGCTCCAACCCTGTACATACTAAACCCTGTACCCTGCCATCACAGCTCCAACCCTGTACCCTGCCATCACAGCTCCAACCCTGTACCCTGCCATCACAGCTCCAACCCTGTACATACTAAACACTGTACCCTGCCATCACAGCTCCAACCCTGTACATACTAAACCCTGTACCCTGCCATCACAGCTCCAACCCTGTACATACTAAACACTGTACCCTGCCATCACAGCTCCAACCCTGTACATACTAAACACTGTACCCTGTATCACAGCTCCAACCCTGTACATACTAAACCCTGTACCCTGCCATCACAGCTCCAACCCTGTACATACTAAACCCTGTACCCTGCCATCACAGCTCCAACCCTGTACATACTAAACACTGTACCCTGCCATCACAGCTCCAACCCTGTACCCTGCCATCACAGCTCCAACCCTGTACATACTAAACCCTGTACCCTGCCATCACAGCTCCAACCCTGTACATACTAAACCCTGTACCCTGCCATCACAGCTCCAACCCTGTACATACTAAACCCTGTACCCTGCCATCACAGCTCCAACCCTGTACATACTAAACACTGTACCCTGCCATCACAGCTCCAACCCTGTACCTTGCCATCACAGCTCCAACCCTGTACATACTAAACCCTGTACCCTGCCATCACAGCTCCAACCCTGTACATACTAAACACTGTACCCTGCCATCACAGCTCCAACCCTGTACCCTGCCATCACAGCTCCAACCCTGTACCCTGCCATCACAGCTCCAACCCTGTACCCTGCCATCACAGCTCCAACCCTGTACATACTAAACCCTGTACCCTGCCATCACAGCTCCAACCCTGTACATACTAAACGCTGTACCCTGCCATCACAGCTCCAACCCTGTACCCTGCCATCACAGCTCCAACCCTGTACCCTGCCATCACAGCTCCAACCCTGTACCCTGCCATCACAGCTCCAACCCTGTACATACTAAACACTGTACCCTGTCATCACAGCTCCAACCCTGTACATACTAAACACTGTACCCTGCCATCACAGCTCCAACCCTGTACATACTAAACCCTGTACCCTGCCATCACAGCTCCAACCCTGTACATACTAAACACTGTACCCTGCCATCACAGCTCCAACCCTGTACATACTAAACGCTGTACCCTGCCATCACAGCTCCAACCCTGTACATACTAAACCCTGTACCCTGCCATCACAGCTCCAACCCTGTACATACTAAACGCTGTACCCTGCCATCACAGCTCCAACCCTGTACATACTAAACACTGTACCCTGCCATCACAGCTCCAACCCTGTACATACTAAACACTGTACCCTGCCATCACAGCTCCAACCCTGTACCCTGCCATCACAGCTCCAACCCTGTACATACTAAACGCTGTACCCTGCCATCACAGCTCCAACCCTGTACATACTAAACCCTGTACCCTGCCATCACAGCTCCAACCCTGTACATACTAAACGCTGTACCCTGCCATCACAGCTCCAACCCTGTACCCTGCCATCACAGCTCCAACCCTGTACATACTAAACCCTGTACCCTGCCATCACAGCTCCAACCCTGTACCCTGCCATCACAGCTCCAACCCTGTACCCTGCCATCACAGCTCCAACCCTGTACATACTAAACACTGTACCCTGCCATCACAGCTCCAACCCTGTACATACTAAACACTGTACCCTGTCATCACAGCTCCAACCCTGTACATACTAAACACTGTACCCTGCCATCACAGCTCCAACCCTGTACATACTAAACACTGTACCCTGCCATCACAGCTCCAACCCTGTACATACTAAACACTGTACCCTGCCATCACAGCTCCAACCCTGTACATACTAAACACTGTACCCTGCCATCACAGTTCCAACCCTGTACATACTAAACCCTGTACCCTGCCATCACAGCTCCAACCCTGTACATACTAAACACTGTACCCTGCCATCACAGCTCCAACCCTGTACCCTGCCATCACAGCTCCAACCCTGTACCCTGCCATCACAGCTCCAACCCTGTACATACTAAACCCTGTACCCTGCCATCACAGCTCCAACCCTGTACATACTAAACCCTGTACCCTGCCATCACAGCTCCAACACTGTACCCTGCCATCACAGCTCCAACCCTGTACCCTGCCATCACAGCTCCAACCCTGTACATACTAAACACTGTACCCTGCCATCACAGCTCCAACCCTGTACCCTGCCATCACAGCTCCAACCCTGTACATACTAAACCCTGTACCCTGCCATCACAGCTCCAACCCTGTACATACTAAACCCTGTACCCTGCCATCACAGCTCCAACCCTGTACATACTAAACACTGTACCCTGCCATCACAGCTCCAATCCTGTACATACTAAACCCTGTACCCTGCCATCACAGCTCCAACCCTGTACATACTAAACACTGTACCCTGCCATCACAGCTCCAACCCTGTACCCTGCCATCACAGCTCCAACCCTGTACATACTAAACCCTGTACCCTGCCATCACAGCTCCAACCCTGTACATACTAAACCCTGTACCCTGCCATCACAGCTCCAACCCTGTACATACTAAACCCTGTACCCTGCCATCACAGCTCCAACCCTGTACATACTAAACACTGTACCCTGCCATCACAGCTCCAACCCTGTACATACTAAACCCTGTACCCTGCCATCACAGCTCCAACCCTGTACATACTAAACACTGTACCCTGCCATCACAGCTCCAACCCTGTACATACTAAACCCTGTACCCTGCCATCACAGCTCCAACCCTGTACCCTGCCATCACAGCTCCAACCCTGTACCCTGCCATCACAGCTCCAACCCTGTACATACTAAACACTGTACCCTGCCATCACAGCTCCAACCCTGTACATACTAAACCCTGTACCCTGCCATCACAGCTCCAACCCTGTACATACTAAACACTGTACCCTGCCATCACAGCTCCAACCCTGTACATACTAAACACTGTACCCTGTATCACAGCTCCAACCCTGTACATACTAAACCCTGTACCCTGCCATCACAGCTCCAACCCTGTACATACTAAACCCTGTACCCTGCCATCACAGCTCCAACCCTGTACATACTAAACACTGTACCCTGCCATCACAGCTCCAACCCTGTACCCTGCCATCACAGCTCCAACCCTGTACATACTAAACCCTGTACCCTGCCATCACAGCTCCAACCCTGTACATACTAAACCCTGTACCCTGCCATCACAGCTCCAACCCTGTACATACTAAACCCTGTACCCTGCCATCACAGCTCCAACCCTGTACATACTAAACACTGTACCCTGCCATCACAGCTCCAACCCTGTACCCTGCCATCACAGCTCCAACCCTGTACATACTAAACACTGTACCCTGCCATCACAGCTCCAACCCTGTACATACTAAACACTGTACCCTGCCATCACAGCTCCAACCCTGTACATACTAAACCCTGTACCCTGCCATCACAGCTCCAACCCTGTACATACTAAACCCTGTACCCTGCCATCACAGCTCCAACCCTGTACATACTAAACCCTGTACCCTGCCATCACAGCTCCAACCCTGTACATACTAAACCCTGTACCCTGCCATCACAGCTCCAACCCTGTACATACTAAACCCTGTACCCTGCCGTCACAGCTCCAACCCTGTACATACTAAACCCTGTACCCTGCCATCACAGCTCCAACCCTGTACATACTAAACCCTGTACCCTGCCATCACAGCTCCAACCCTGTACATACTAAACACTGTACCCTGCCATCACAGCTCCAACCCTGTACATACTAAACCCTGTACCCTGCCATCACAGCTCCAACCCTGTACCCTGCCGTCACAGCTCCAACCCTGTACCCTGCCATCACAGCTCCAACCCTGTACCCTGCCATCACAGCTCCAACCCTGTACCCTGCCATCACAGCTCCAACCCTGTACCCTGCCATCACAGCTCCAACCCTGTACATACTAAACACTGTACCCTGCCATCACAGCTCCAACCCTGTACCCTGCCATCACAGCTCCAACCCTGTACATACTAAACACTGTACCCTGCCATCACAGCTCCAACCCTGTACATACTAAACACTGTACCCTGCCATCACAGCTCCAACCCTGTACATACTAAACCCTGTACCCTGCCATCACAGCTCCAACCCTGTACATACTAAACACTGTACCCTGTCATCACAGCTCCAACCCTGTACATACTAAACACTGTACCCTGCCATCACAGCTCCAACCCTGTACATACTAAACCCTGTACCCTGCCATCACAGCTCCAACCCTGTACATACTAAACACTGTACCCTGCCATCACAGCTCCAACCCTGTACATACTAAACACTGTACCCTGCCATCACAGCTCCAACCCTGTACATACTAAACACTGTACCCTGCCATCACAGCTCCAACCCTATACATACTAAACACTGTACCCTGCCATCACAGCTCCAACCCTGTACATACTAAACCCTGTACCCTGCCATCACAGCTCCAACCCTGTACATACTAAACACTGTACCCTGCCATCACAGCTCCAACCCTGTACCCTGCCATCACAGCTCCAACCCTGTACCCTGCCATCACAGCTCCAACCCTGTACATACTAAACCCTGTACCCTGCCATCACAGCTCCAACCCTGTACATACTAAACCCTGTACCCTGCCATCACAGCTCCAACCCTGTACCCTGCCATCACAGCTCCAACCCTGTACCCTGCCATCACAGCTCCAACCCTGTACATACTAAACACTGTACCCTGCCATCACAGCTCCAACCCTGTACATACTAAACCCTGTACCCTGCCATCACAGCTCCAACCCTGTACATACTAAACCCTGTACCCTGCCATCACAGCTCCAACCCTGTACATACTAAACACTGTACCCTGCCATCACAGCTCCAATCCTGTACATACTAAACCCTGTACCCTGCCATCACAGCTCCAACCCTGTACATACTAAACACTGTACCCTGCCATCACAGCTCCAACCCTGTACCCTGCCATCACAGCTCCAACCCTGTACATACTAAACACTGTACCCTGCCATCACAGCTCCAACCCTGTACATACTAAACACTGTACCCTGCCATCACAGCTCCAACCCTGTACATACTAAACACTGTACCCTGCCATCACAGCTCCAACCCTGTACATACTAAACCCTGTACCCTGCCATCACAGCTCCAACCCTGTACATACTAAACACTGTACCCTGCCATCACAGCTCCAACCCTGTACATACTAAACACTGTACCCTGCCATCACAGCTCCAACCCTGTACATACTAAACCCTGTACCCTGCCATCACAGCTCCAACCCTGTACATACTAAACCCTGTACCCTGCCATCACAGCTCCAACCCTGTACATACTAAACCCTGTACCCTGCCATCACAGCTCCAACCCTGTACATACTAAACCCTGTACCCTGCCATCACAGCTCCAACCCTGTACATACTAAACCCTGTACCCTGCCGTCACAGCTCCAACCCTGTACATACTAAACCCTGTACCCTGCCATCACAGCTCCAACCCTGTACATACTAAACCCTGTACCCTGCCATCACAGCTCCAACCCTGTACATACTAAACACTGTACCCTGCCATCACAGCTCCAACCCTGTACATACTAAACCCTGTACCCTGCCATCACAGCTCCAACCCTGTACCCTGCCGTCACAGCTCCAACCCTGTACCCTGCCATCACAGCTCCAACCCTGTACCCTGCCATCACAGCTCCAACCCTGTACCCTGCCATCACAGCTCCAACCCTGTACATACTAAACACTGTACCCTGCCATCACAGCTCCAACCCTGTACCCTGCCATCACAGCTCCAACCCTGTACATACTAAACACTGTACCCTGCCATCACAGCTCCAACCCTGTACATACTAAACACTGTACCCTGCCATCACAGCTCCAACCCTGTACATACTAAACCCTGTACCCTGCCATCACAGCTCCAACCCTGTACATACTAAACACTGTACCCTGTCATCACAGCTCCAACCCTGTACATACTAAACACTGTACCCTGCCATCACAGCTCCAACCCTGTACATACTAAACCCTGTACCCTGCCATCACAGCTCCAACCCTGTACATACTAAACACTGTACCCTGCCATCACAGCTCCAACCCTGTACATACTAAACACTGTACCCTGCCATCACAGCTCCAACCCTGTACATACTAAACACTGTACCCTGCCATCACAGCTCCAACCCTATACATACTAAACACTGTACCCTGCCATCACAGCTCCAACCCTGTACATACTAAACCCTGTACCCTGCCATCACAGCTCCAACCCTGTACATACTAAACACTGTACCCTGCCATCACAGCTCCAACCCTGTACCCTGCCATCACAGCTCCAACCCTGTACCCTGCCATCACAGCTCCAACCCTGTACATACTAAACCCTGTACCCTGCCATCACAGCTCCAACCCTGTACATACTAAACCCTGTACCCTGCCATCACAGCTCCAACCCTGTACCCTGCCATCACAGCTCCAACCCTGTACCCTGCCATCACAGCTCCAACCCTGTACATACTAAACACTGTACCCTGCCATCACAGCTCCAACCCTGTACATACTAAACCCTGTACCCTGCCATCACAGCTCCAACCCTGTACATACTAAACCCTGTACCCTGCCATCACAGCTCCAACCCTGTACATACTAAACACTGTACCCTGCCATCACAGCTCCAATCCTGTACATACTAAACCCTGTACCCTGCCATCACAGCTCCAACCCTGTACATACTAAACACTGAACCCTGCCATCACAGCTCCAACCCTGTACCCTGCCATCACAGCTCCAACCCTGTACATACTAAACCCTGTACCCTGCCATCACAGCTCCAACCCTGTACATACTAAACCCTGTACCCTGCCATCACAGCTCCAACCCTGTACATACTAAACCCTGTACCCTGCCATCACAGCTCCAACCCTGTACATACTAAACACTGTACCCTGCCATCACAGCTCCAACCCTGTACATACTAAACCCTGTACCCTGCCATCACAGCTCCAACCCTGTACATACTAAACACTGTACCCTGCCATCACAGCTCCAACCCTGTACATACTAAACCCTGTACCCTGCCATCACAGCTCCAACCCTGTACCCTGCCATCACAGCTCCAACCCTGTACCCTGCCATCACAGCTCCAACCCTGTACATACTAAACACTGTACCCTGCCATCACAGCTCCAACCCTGTACATACTAAACCCTGTACCCTGCCATCACAGCTCCAACCCTGTACATACTAAACACTGTACCCTGCCATCACAGCTCCAACCCTGTACATACTAAACACTGTACCCTGTATCACAGCTCCAACCCTGTACATACTAAACCCTGTACCCTGCCATCACAGCTCCAACCCTGTACATACTAAACCCTGTACCCTGCCATCACAGCTCCAACCCTGTACATACTAAACACTGTACCCTGCCATCACAGCTCCAACCCTGTACCCTGCCATCACAGCTCCAACCCTGTACATACTAAACCCTGTACCCTGCCATCACAGCTCCAACCCTGTACATACTAAACCCTGTACCCTGCCATCACAGCTCCAACCCTGTACATACTAAACCCTGTACCCTGCCATCACAGCTCCAACCCTGTACATACTAAACACTGTACCCTGCCATCACAGCTCCAACCCTGTACCCTGCCATCACAGCTCCAACCCTGTACATACTAAACCCTGTACCCTGCCATCACAGCTCCAACCCTGTACATACTAAACACTGTACCCTGCCATCACAGCTCCAACCCTGTACCCTGCCATCACAGCTCCAACCCTGTACCCTGCCATCACAGCTCCAACCCTGTACCCTGCCATCACAGCTCCAACCCTGTACATACTAAACCCTGTACCCTGCCATCACAGCTCCAACCCTGTACATACTAAACGCTGTACCCTGCCATCACAGCTCCAACCCTGTACCCTGCCATCACAGCTCCAACCCTGTACCCTGCCATCACAGCTCCAACCCTGTACCCTGCCATCACAGCTCCAACCCTGTACATACTAAACACTGTACCCTGTCATCACAGCTCCAACCCTGTACATACTAAACACTGTACCCTGCCATCACAGCTCCAACCCTGTACATACTAAACCCTGTACCCTGCCATCACAGCTCCAACCCTGTACATACTAAACACTGTACCCTGCCATCACAGCTCCAACCCTGTACATACTAAACGCTGTACCCTGCCATCACAGCTCCAACCCTGTACATACTAAACCCTGTACCCTGCCATCACAGCTCCAACCCTGTACATACTAAACGCTGTACCCTGCCATCACAGCTCCAACCCTGTACATACTAAACACTGTACCCTGCCATCACAGCTCCAACCCTGTACATACTAAACACTGTACCCTGCCATCACAGCTCCAACCCTGTACATACTAAACACTGTACCCTGCCATCACAGCTCCAACCCTGTACCCTGCCATCACAGCTCCAACCCTGTACATACTAAACGCTGTACCCTGCCATCACAGCTCCAACCCTGTACATACTAAACCCTGTACCCTGCCATCACAGCTCCAACCCTGTACATACTAAACGCTGTACCCTGCCATCACAGCTCCAACCCTGTACCCTGCCATCACAGCTCCAACCCTGTACATACTAAACCCTGTACCCTGCCATCACAGCTCCAACCCTGTACCCTGCCATCACAGCTCCAACCCTGTACCCTGCCATCACAGCTCCAACCCTGTACATACTAAACACTGTACCCTGCCATCACAGCTCCAACCCTGTACATACTAAACACTGTACCCTGTCATCACAGCTCCAACCCTGTACATACTAAACACTGTACCCTGCCATCACAGCTCCAACCCTGTACATACTAAACCCTGTACCCTGCCATCACAGCTCCAACCCTGTACATACTAAACACTGTACCCTGCCATCACAGCTCCAACCCTGTACATACTAAACCCTGTACCCTGCCATCACAGCTCCAACCCTGTACATACTAAACACTGTACCCTGCCATCACAGCTCCAACCCTGTACATACTAAACACTGTACCCTGCCATCACAGCTCCAACCCTGTACATACTAAACACTGTACCCTGCCATCACAGCTCCAACCCTGTACATACTAAACACTGTACCCTGCCATCACAGTTCCAACCCTGTACATACTAAACCCTGTACCCTGCCATCACAGCTCCAACCCTGTACATACTAAACACTGTACCCTGCCATCACAGCTCCAACCCTGTACCCTGCCATCACAGCTCCAACCCTGTACCCTGCCATCACAGCTCCAACCCTGTACATACTAAACCCTGTACCCTGCCATCACAGCTCCAACCCTGTACATACTAAACCCTGTACCCTGCCATCACAGCTCCAACCCTGTACCCTGCCATCACAGCTCCAACCCTGTACCCTGCCATCACAGCTCCAACCCTGTACATACTAAACACTGTACCCTGCCATCACAGCTCCAACCCTGTACATACTAAACCCTGTACCCTGCCATCACAGCTCCAACCCTGTACATACTAAACCCTGTACCCTGCCATCACAGCTCCAACCCTGTACATACTAAACACTGTACCCTGCCATCACAGCTCCAATCCTGTACATACTAAACCCTGTACCCTGCCATCACAGCTCCAACCCTGTACATACTAAACACTGAACCCTGCCATCACAGCTCCAACCCTGTACCCTGCCATCACAGCTCCAACCCTGTACATACTAAACCCTGTACCCTGCCATCACAGCTCCAACCCTGTACATACTAAACCCTGTACCCTGCCATCACAGCTCCAACCCTGTACATACTAAACCCTGTACCCTGCCATCACAGCTCCAACCCTGTACATACTAAACACTGTACCCTGCCATCACAGCTCCAACCCTGTACATACTAAACCCTGTACCCTGCCATCACAGCTCCAACCCTGTACATACTAAACACTGTACCCTGCCATCACAGCTCCAACCCTGTACATACTAAACCCTGTACCCTGCCATCACAGCTCCAACCCTGTACCCTGCCATCACAGCTCCAACCCTGTACCCTGCCATCACAGCTCCAACCCTGTACATACTAAACACTGTACCCTGCCATCACAGCTCCAACCCTGTACATACTAAACCCTGTACCCTGCCATCACAGCTCCAACCCTGTACATACTAAACACTGTACCCTGCCATCACAGCTCCAACCCTGTACATACTAAACACTGTACCCTGTATCACAGCTCCAACCCTGTACATACTAAACCCTGTACCCTGCCATCACAGCTCCAACCCTGTACATACTAAACCCTGTACCCTGCCATCACAGCTCCAACCCTGTACATACTAAACACTGTACCCTGCCATCACAGCTCCAACCCTGTACCCTGCCATCACAGCTCCAACCCTGTACATACTAAACCCTGTACCCTGCCATCACAGCTCCAACCCTGTACATACTAAACCCTGTACCCTGCCATCACAGCTCCAACCCTGTACATACTAAACCCTGTACCCTGCCATCACAGCTCCAACCCTGTACATACTAAACACTGTACCCTGCCATCACAGCTCCAACCCTGTACCCTGCCATCACAGCTCCAACCCTGTACATACTAAACCCTGTACCCTGCCATCACAGCTCCAACCCTGTACATACTAAACACTGTACCCTGCCATCACAGCTCCAACCCTGTACCCTGCCATCACAGCTCCAACCCTGTACCCTGCCATCACAGCTCCAACCCTGTACCCTGCCATCACAGCTCCAACCCTGTACATACTAAACCCTGTACCCTGCCATCACAGCTCCAACCCTGTACATACTAAACGCTGTACCCTGCCATCACAGCTCCAACCCTGTACCCTGCCATCACAGCTCCAACCCTGTACCCTGCCATCACAGCTCCAACCCTGTACCCTGCCATCACAGCTCCAACCCTGTACATACTAAACACTGTACCCTGTCATCACAGCTCCAACCCTGTACATACTAAACACTGTACCCTGCCATCACAGCTCCAACCCTGTACATACTAAACCCTGTACCCTGCCATCACAGCTCCAACCCTGTACATACTAAACACTGTACCCTGCCATCACAGCTCCAACCCTGTACATACTAAACGCTGTACCCTGCCATCACAGCTCCAACCCTGTACATACTAAACCCTGTACCCTGCCATCACAGCTCCAACCCTGTACATACTAAACGCTGTACCCTGCCATCACAGCTCCAACCCTGTACATACTAAACACTGTACCCTGCCATCACAGCTCCAACCCTGTACATACTAAACACTGTACCCTGCCATCACAGCTCCAACCCTGTACATACTAAACACTGTACCCTGCCATCACAGCTCCAACCCTGTACCCTGCCATCACAGCTCCAACCCTGTACATACTAAACGCTGTACCCTGCCATCACAGCTCCAACCCTGTACATACTAAACCCTGTACCCTGCCATCACAGCTCCAACCCTGTACATACTAAACGCTGTACCCTGCCATCACAGCTCCAACCCTGTACCCTGCCATCACAGCTCCAACCCTGTACATACTAAACCCTGTACCCTGCCATCACAGCTCCAACCCTGTACCCTGCCATCACAGCTCCAACCCTGTACCCTGCCATCACAGCTCCAACCCTGTACATACTAAACACTGTACCCTGCCATCACAGCTCCAACCCTGTACATACTAAACACTGTACCCTGTCATCACAGCTCCAACCCTGTACATACTAAACACTGTACCCTGCCATCACAGCTCCAACCCTGTACATACTAAACCCTGTACCCTGCCATCACAGCTCCAACCCTGTACATACTAAACACTGTACCCTGCCATCACAGCTCCAACCCTGTACATACTAAACCCTGTACCCTGCCATCACAGCTCCAACCCTGTACATACTAAACACTGTACCCTGCCATCACAGCTCCAACCCTGTACATACTAAACACTGTACCCTGCCATCACAGCTCCAACCCTGTACATACTAAACACTGTACCCTGCCATCACAGCTCCAACCCTGTACATACTAAACACTGTACCCTGTTCCAACCCTGTACATACTAAACCCTGTACCCTGCCATCACAGCTCCAACCCTGTACATACTAAACACTGTACCCTCCCATCACAGCTCCAACCCTGTACCCTGCCATCACAGCTCCAACCCTGTACCCTGCCATCACAGCTCCAACCCTGTACATACTAAACCCTGTACCCTGCCATCACAGCTCCAACCCTGTACATACTAAACCCTGTACCCTGCCATCACAGCTCCAACCCTGTACCCTGCCATCACAGCTCCAACCCTGTACCCTGCCATCACAGCTCCAACCCTGTACATACTAAACACTGTACCCTGCCATCACAGCTCCAACCCTGTACCCTGCCATCACAGCTCCAACCCTGTACATACTAAACCCTGTACCCTGCCATCACAGCTCCAACCCTGTACATACTAAACCCTGTACCCTGCCATCACAGCTCCAACCCTGTACATACTAAACACTGTACCCTGCCATCACAGCTCCAATCCTGTACATACTAAACCCTGTACCCTGCCATCACAGCTCCAACCCTGTACATACTAAACACTGTACCCTGCCATCACAGCTCCAACCCTGTACCCTGCCATCACAGCTCCAACCCTGTACATACTAAACCCTGTACCCTGCCATCACAGCTCCAACCCTGTACATACTAAACCCTGTACCCTGCCATCACAGCTCCAACCCTGTACATACTAAACCCTGTACCCTGCCATCACAGCTCCAACCCTGTACATACTAAACACTGTACCCTGCCATCACAGCTCCAACCCTGTACATACTAAACCCTGTACCCTGCCATCACAGCTCCAACCCTGTACATACTAAACACTGTACCCTGCCATCACAGCTCCAACCCTGTACATACTAAACCCTGTACCCTGCCATCACAGCTCCAACCCTGTACCCTGCCATCACAGCTCCAACCCTGTACCCTGCCATCACAGCTCCAACCCTGTACATACTAAACACTGTACCCTGCCATCACAGCTCCAACCCTGTACATACTAAACCCTGTACCCTGCCATCACAGCTCCAACCCTGTACATACTAAACACT
This sequence comes from Oncorhynchus clarkii lewisi, assembly GCF_045791955.1. Classification (NCBI taxonomy): domain Eukaryota; kingdom Metazoa; phylum Chordata; class Actinopteri; order Salmoniformes; family Salmonidae; genus Oncorhynchus; species Oncorhynchus clarkii. The sequence continues at coordinate 48,696,787 of NC_092173.1, forward strand.
GTACCCTGCCATCACAGCTCCAACCCTGTACATACTAAACACTGTACCCTGTATCACAGCTCCAACCCTGTACATACTAAACCCTGTACCCTGCCATCACAGCTCCAACCCTGTACATACTAAACCCTGTACCCTGCCATCACAGCTCCAACCCTGTACATACTAAACACTGTACCCTGCCATCACAGCTCCAACCCTGTACCCTGCCATCACAGCTCCAACCCTGTACATACTAAACCCTGTACCCTGCCATCACAGCTCCAACCCTGTACATACTAAACCCTGTACCCTGCCATCACAGCTCCAACCCTGTACATACTAAACCCTGTACCCTGCCATCACAGCTCCAACCCTGTACATACTAAACACTGTACCCTGCCATCACAGCTCCAACCCTGTACCCTGCCATCACAGCTCCAACCCTGTACATACTAAACCCTGTACCCTGCCATCACAGCTCCAACCCTGTACATACTAAACACTGTACCCTGCCATCACAGCTCCAACCCTGTACCCTGCCATCACAGCTCCAACCCTGTACCCTGCCATCACAGCTCCAACCCTGTACCCTCCCATCACAGCTCCAACCCTGTACATACTAAACCCTGTACCCTGCCATCACAGCTCCAACCCTGTACATACTAAACGCTGTACCCTGCCATCACAGCTCCAACCCTGTACCCTGCCATCACAGCTCCAACCCTGTACCCTGCCATCACAGCTCCAACCCTGTACCCTGCCATCACAGCTCCAACCCTGTACATACTAAACACTGTACCCTGTCATCACAGCTCCAACCCTGTACATACTAAACACTGTACCCTGCCATCACAGCTCCAACCCTGTACATACTAAACCCTGTACCCTGCCATCACAGCTCCAACCCTGTACATACTAAACACTGTACCCTGCCATCACAGCTCCAACCCTGTACATACTAAACGCTGTACCCTGCCATCACAGCTCCAACCCTGTACATACTAAACCCTGTACCCTGCCATCACAGCTCCAACCCTGTACATACTAAACGCTGTACCCTGCCATCACAGCTCCAACCCTGTACATACTAAACACTGTACCCTGCCATCACAGCTCCAACCCTGTACATACTAAACACTGTACCCTGTCATCACAGCTCCAACCCTGTACATACTAAACACTGTACCCTGCCATCACAGCTCCAACCCTGTACATACTAAACACTGTACCCTGCCATCACAGCTCCAACCCTGTACCCTGCCATCACAGCTCCAACCCTGTACATACTAAACGCTGTACCCTGCCATCACAGCTCCAACCCTGTACATACTAAACCCTGTACCCTGCCATCACAGCTCCAACCCTGTACATACTAAACGCTGTACCCTGCCATCACAGCTCCAACCCTGTACCCTGCCATCACAGCTCCAACCCTGTACATACTAAACCCTGTACCCTGCCATCACAGCTCCAACCCTGTACCCTGCCATCACAGCTCCAACCCTGTACCCTGCCATCACAGCTCCAACCCTGTACATACTAAACACTGTACCCTGCCATCACAGCTCCAACCCTGTACATACTAAACACTGTACCCTGTCATCACAGCTCCAACCCTGTACATACTAAACACTGTACCCTGCCATCACAGCTCCAACCCTGTACATACTAAACCCTGTACCCTGCCATCACAGCTCCAACCCTGTACATACTAAACACTGTACCCTGTCATCACAGCTCCAACCCTGTACCCTGCCATCACAGCTCCAACCCTGTACCCTGCCATCACAGCTCCAACCCTGTACATACTAAACCCTGTACCCTGCCATCACAGCTCCAACCCTGTACCCTGCCATCACAGCTCCAACCCTGTACCCTGCCATCACAGCTCCAACCCTGTACATACTAAACACTGTACCCTGCCATCACAGCTCCAACCCTGTACATACTAAACACTGTACCCTGCCATCACAGCTCCAACCCTGTACCCTGCCATCACAGCTCCAACCCTGTACATACTAAACACTGTACCCTGTCATCACAGCTCCAACCCTGTACATACTAAACACTGTACCCTGCCATCACAGCTCCAACCCTGTACCCTGCCATCACAGCTCCAACCCTGTACATACTAAACACTGTACCCTGCCATCACAGCTCCAACCCTGTACCCTGTCATCACAGCTCCAACCCTGTACATACTAAACCCTGTACCCTGCCATCACAGCTCCAACCCTGTACATACTAAACACTGTACCCTGCCATCACAGCTCCAACCCTGTACATACTAAACCCTGTACCCTGCCATCACAGCTCCAACCCTGTACCCTGCCATCACAGCTCCAACCCTGTACCCTGCCATCACAGCTCCAACCCTGTACATACTAAACACTGTACCCTGCCATCACAGCTCCAACCCTGTACATACTAAACCCTGTACCCTGCCATCACAGCTCCAACCCTGTACATACTAAACACTGTACCCTGCCATCACAGCTCCAACCCTGTACCCTGCCATCACAGCTCCAACCCTGTACATACTAAACCCTGTACCCTGCCATCACAGCTCCAACCCTGTACATACTAAACACTGTACCCTGCCATCACAGCTCCAACCCTGTACATACTAAACACTGTACCCTGCCATCACAGCTCCAACCCTGTACCCTGCCATCACAGCTCCAACCCTGTACCCTGCCATCACAGCTCCAACCCTGTACATACTAAACCCTGTACCCTGCCATCACAGCTCCAACCCTGTACATACTAAACCCTGTACCCTGCCATCACAGCTCCAACCCTGTACCCTGCCATCACAGCTCCAACCCTGTACCCTGCCATCACAGCTCCAACCCTGTACATACTAAACACTGTACCCTGCCATCACAGCTCCAACCCTGTACATACTAAACCCTGTACCCTGCCATCACAGCTCCAACCCTGTACATACTAAACCCTGTACCCTGCCATCACAGCTCCAACCCTGTACATACTAAACCCTGTACCCTGCCATCACAGCTCCAACCCTGTACATACTAAACACTGTACCCTGCCATCACAGCTCCAACCCTGTACCCTGCCATCACAGCTCCAACCCTGTACCCTGCCATCACAGCTCCAACCCTGTACATACTAAACCCTGTACCCTGCCATCACAGCTCCAACCCTGTACATACTAAACCCTGTACCCTGCCATCACAGCTCCAACCCTGTACCCTGTCATCACAGCTCCAACCCTGTACATACTAAACCCTGTACCCTGTCATCACAGCTCCAACCCTGTACATACTAAACACTGTACCCTGCCATCACAGCTCCAACCCTGTACATACTAAACACTGTACCCTGCCATCACAGCTCCAACCCTGTACCCTGCCATCACAGCTCCAACCCTGTACATACTAAACACTGTACCCTGCCATCACAGCTCCAACCCTGTACATACTAAACCCTGTACCCTGCCATCACAGCTCCAACCCTGTACATACTAAACCCTGTACCCTGCCATCACAGCTCCAACCCTGTACATACTAAACCCTGTACCCTGCCATCACAGCTCCAACCCTGTACATACTAAACACTGTACCCTGCCATCACAGCTCCAACCCTGTACCCTGCCATCACAGCTCCAACCCTGTACCCTGCCATCACAGCTCCAACCCTGTACATACTAAACCCTGTACCCTGCCATCACAGCTCCAACCCTGTACATACTAAACCCTGTACCCTGCCATCACAGCTCCAACCCTGTACCCTGTCATTACAGCTCCAACCCTGTACATACTAAACCCTGTACCCTGTCATCACAGCTCCAACCCTGTACATACTAAACACTGTACCCTGCCATCACAGCTCCAACCCTGTACATACTAAACACTGTACCCTGCCATCACAGCTCCAACCCTGTACATACTAAACACTGTACCCTGCCATCACAGCTCCAACCCTGTACATACTAAACACTGTACCCTGCCATCACAGCTCCAACCCTGTACATACTAAACCCTGTACCCTGCCATCACAGCTCCAACCCTGTACATACTAAACACTGTACCCTGCCATCACAGCTCCAACCCTGTACATACTAAACCCTGTACCCTGCCATCACAGCTCCAACCCTGTACATACTAAACCCTGTACCCTGCCATCACAGCTCCAACCCTGTACATACTAAACCCTGTACCCTGCCATCACAGCTCCAACCCTGTACATACTAAACCCTGTACCCTGCCATCACAGCTCCAAAATGTAGGATGCTATTTATACAACATTTTCCAAGAAGAAAAAACAACGGGACAATTGCTAATGAGCAGCTAATAACATTCACAAATTAATTTAATCTCATCACATCAAATAATCACAAACTGCACTTGAAGTTGTCCAGTCAGTCATTATAAGTAACAAAACATCTCTCTCTCTTTCTCTCTCCCCCTCTCTCCCCCCCTCTCCCCCTCTCTCTCTCTGTCTCTCTCTCTCTACCTCTCTCTCTATCTCTCTCTCTCTCTCCCCCTCTCTCTCTCTGTCTCTCTCTCTCTACCTCTCTCTCTATCTCTCTCTCTCTCCCCCTCTCTCCCCTTCTGTCTCTCTCTCTCTACCTCTCTCTCTATCTCTCTCTCTCTCTCCCCTCTCTCTCTCTGTCTCTCTCTCTCTACCTCTCTCTCTATCTCTCTCTCCTCTCTCTCTCTCCCCCTCTCTCTCTCTGTCTCTCTCTCTCTACCTCTCTCTCTATCTCTCTCTCTCTCTCCCTCTCTCCATCTCTCTCTCTCTCCCCCTCTCTCTCTCTGTCTCTCTCTCTCTACCTCTCTCTCTATCTCTCTCTCTCTCTCTCCCCCTCTCTCTCTCTGTCTCTCTCTCTCTACCTCTCTCTCTATCTCTCTCTCTCTCTCTCTCCCTCTCTCCATCTCTCTCCCTCTCTCTCTCAATTCATTTTGCTTTATTGGCATGACGTAACAATGTACATATTGTTTATGGATATTTACAATATAAATAAAAATGAGAATCAAAATTGTCAACGGGACAACAGTAACAAGAGTAACCAAGGGTCAAAATAACCATACATTCAACAATAACAATAAGCATACAGTAGAGGACATGTGCAGGTTGATTGGTCTGTCAGACACTGTCCCTCAACTTATGGCCGGCAGCAATGTAGTGCGCTGCCAACCCACAGCTCTCTGCGTCCTCCCCCAACAGGACGGCATCTACATTGATGCTAAAAAAAAAAGTAGTCCCATGCAGTTCCCATAATTGTTATGCAAATGAGCCTCCATACTTCATTGAGAAATAATTTTGTCAAGAGCCAGTCTCTTTGGACACAGAGCCAGTTTTCTTAAACCCCTGTTATTGCTCTGCAGGCACTGTAAAGAACTGTTGAATGGGAGAGAGCAGTTCCTATGTCTGTCTCTGCTATTTATTCATTTATTCCCACAGACAGTTAATAGTTGCAGAACATTTGATTCATCTTTTGCAAATACATTTTTGTCTAGTTCTTATTTTGTTTTTTTTATTACTACCATGTCGTTCCTTGATTCTTCAGAAGTTGTGACGGACTGTCAAAAGCAGATGCATTTTCTGATGAAATAAGAGGTAGAGAGCTATAGTAGTAGTAGATATACCGCCCTGACTCTTTACAAATAGACTGTTGCCTCTTCATATATATAGACTGTTGACTCTTCATATATATAGACTGCTGACGCTTTAAATATAGACTGTTGATGACTCATAGACTGTTGATGACTCTTTAAATATAGACTGTTGACTCTTCATATATATAGACTGTTGACTCTTCATATATATATAGACTGTTGACTCTTCATATATATATAGACTGTTGACTCTTCATATATATAGACTGTTGACTCTTCATATATATAGACTGTTGACTCTTCATATATATAGACTGTTGACTCTTCATATATATAGACTGTTGACTCTTTAAATATAGACTGTTGACTCTTTAAATATAGACTGTTGACTCTTCATATATATAGACTGTAGATGACTCATAGACTGTTGATGACTCATAGACTGTTGATGACTCTTTAAATATAGACTGTTGATGACTCATAGATTGTTGATGACTCATAGACTGTTGATGACTCATAGACTGTTGATGACTCATAGACTGTTGATGACTCTTTAAATATAGACTGTTGATGACTCATAGACTGTTGATGACTCATAGACTGTTGATGACTCATAGACTGTTGATGACTCATAGACTGTTGATGACTCATAGACTGTTGATGACTCTTTAAATATAGACTGTTGATGACTCATAGACTGTTGATGACTCATAGACTGTAGATGACTCTTTAAATATAGACTGTAGATGACTCATAGACTGTTGATGACTCAGACTGTAGATGACTCTTTAAATATAGACTGTTGATGACTCATAGACTGTTGATGACTCATAGACTGTTGATGACTCAGACTGTAGATGACTCTTTAAATATAGACTGTTGATTACTCTTCATATATATAGACTGTTGATGACTCTTTAATAAATCACATTATTTGTGCAGTATATCAACGATGATTGGACACTTCCCCGGTTCGACTACATCAGAATAAAACTGCAAGCCCCGTCAGTCAAAGCATTTACATTTTGTCGGTGGTAGCCTTGGTTTTCATATCATGCTAATGCACTCAGACACACAGACACACTGGTGTAAAGATGGGTTCCCATGTTCCAGACTTCTATAATGAGTCCCAAATGGCACCCTATTCCCTATAGAGTGCACTACAAAGTAGTGAACTAAATAGACAATAGTTTGTCATGTGGGACAAACGTCAAGACTTCTCCTCAGATGTTCTGCAGCCTCAGCTTGACTGGCTGGAAGGAGAGGGACCACACACCTACCAGTATGGGGGCCATTTGGTCAACACCGTGTACTGCATCACAAATAGCACCCTATTCCCTATAGAGTGCACTAATTTAGACCAGAGAGTCTTCACCTCTCGTTGTCTAAAATTGTCCAACAACTGTCTGTCTGCTCTATAGCCATCTGGACCGGTGTGACTTATCTCAACTGTCTCTGTTCTAAATCCATCTGGACCGGTGTGACTTATCTCAACTGTCTCTGTTCTAAATCCATCTGGACCGGTGTGACTTATCTCAACTGTCTCTGTTCTAAATCCATCTGGACCGGTGAGACTTATCTCAACTGTCTCTGTTCTAAATCCATCTGGACCGGTGTGACTTATCTCAACTGTCTCTGTTCTATATCCATCTGGACCGGTGTGACTTATCTCAACTGTCTCTGTTCTAAATCGATCTGGACCGGTGTGACTTATCTCAACTGTCTCTGTTCTAAATCCATCTGGACCGGTGTGACTTATCTCAACTGTCTCTGTTCTAAATCCATCTGGACCGGTGTGACTTATCTCAACTGTCTCTGTTCTAAATCCATCTGGACCGGTGTGACTTATCTCAACTGTCTCTGTTCTAAATCCATCTGGACCGGTGTGACTTATCTCAACTGTCTCTGTTCTAAATCCATCTGGACCGGTGTGACTTATCTCAACTGTCTCTGTTCTAAATCCATCTGGACCGGTGTGACTTATCTCAACTGTCTCTGTTCTAAATCCATCTGGACCGGTGTGACTTATCTCAACTGTCTCTGTTCTAAATCCATCTGGACCGGTGTGACTTATCTCAACTGTCTCTGTTCTAA